>NC_047135.1:20737352-20797861 GCF_009829125.3 Periophthalmus magnuspinnatus | reverse complement strand
AGTCATAATTAGAAAAGAAAGTCCTTATCCCCATGCAGGAAAAATGAGCTGAGAGCAAACTAGTGTAAACAAAGCCTGCATTTACCCGACACAATCCACAGACTGTATCATCCTGCTATAACGGGCTCTCCAGGTCTGAATATTTCATGTGTGAATCCATTTGCAAAGTTACTGCCTGCATAATAGATACCAGCAAAAAAAAGCATACACACACTTCACTGCAAAAGTTATTTCATTGACAATGTTTAGTGAGGTGGGAAGTACGCCGTTACATTTGTTCAGTTACATTTACTTGAGTAACTTTTTTTTAAAACTGTACTTTCCAAAGTACTTTTCTTGCAGCATACTTTTACTTCTACTAGAGTAATATTTTTATTGCAGTAAAAGTATTCTTAATTAAGTAAAGGTTTTGGGTTGACAATATGAAATGATTTGAACATTTGCATTTCTCAGTCTGCTCCTTCAGATATGATTTTGTTTGTCTCGCTTTTGTGTCTACCCTTTGAAAATACCAGATTTTGTGCATTATCTAATGTGTTGTCCTTCCAATTACATTAACTTCAAATTATAAATCAGATGTTACATTACACTCTTACTTATGTAATACTTTTCCCAAATACTTTTTTTACTCTTACTTGAGTCATTTTTTGGACCACTACTTTGTACTTCTACTTGTGGAATATTATTTTGAAGTAACGTTACTCTTACTCGAAAATAATTTTTGGCTTCCCACCTCTGTTACTGACTAAATTTAAATGTTTCAGAAAACCCAATTCAATTTTTTTGTTTTGTAAATACTAATTAATAAATAGAAACTTGTTAACCCAGCAATTAACAAGTAAAAAACTACCAGTTAAACCATCAACCATTAGTGTTTTCACGATATTAAAATCTCAAACTCAATTTTGATATTAAGAAATTGATAGTCAATACCAATTCCCAGTACCACAATAATGATAAAACTTGAAAGAATGTGATTCAACATTCAAATGTAAGGCCAAATTATCATGTGGCCTTATATATGTGTAATCTACCTGCTCACCTAAGGGCTTACAAAGCTGTCCATCCATGGGGATATACTAGTTTATGTGGTCGTATACTTGTTCTGACAGAGCTCAAGATCATTCCAAATCTATTCAGGAAAGATTAATTTCTGTCCTATGAATGTGACTGTTTTAGTATTGACACCTTCTCAAATGAGTATCTAGTTTCGATACTAGTTTTAGTATTAATTAGTATCTGATTTCCAATACTTTTGACAATCTTAATAGAATAAGTAATAAAAAAAACAAAAACAAAGACCTCAAATACTAGTAAATAACAAAAAAATGCACTCATATTATAGGCCTGTAGAGAAATCCAGTGCTTACCATATCCTCATCGCTTATTCCCAATAGTTAAATCCATATAATATTTCCATTTGCTACAGTTCTCTAAAGGTTTGGTAACATCGCACTGAGCTGTAGCAGTGATGGCTCTTCTGATGGGTGCAGGGAGGGGATGTCCCTGTAGCCCCTCCCTCTATCTGCACCAGTGAGGGGCCATGACTCACAAAACAGAGGAAACCCAAAATCAAATGTTTATGTTTTGGAACATTAAGGTGAATTTGCTAAAAAAAAAAAAAAAAAAAAGTAATCATGTACTAGATGCTGTGTTGAAGAGATTGTACTTATTGTTTTCATATAGTACAGTAAAACCTGTTTTGCAGACAGTACAGTACAACTATATTGTTAAAGCAGCTCTTAGGGTAAAAATGAGACTGCTTATAAAGTCTTTAAATCAGACCATGAATCAGGAAGTGTGCTGTTATTATTCTAGTTGTAAAACTTCCACCTTGGCCTCTGAAAGTTGTGAAAAGCTCTTGCAGCCAATAATTAGGTAAATAGGATGGTAGGAATATGTTAGAAATATGATTACCAAATGGTAAAGCCAGCAATATTTTTAAATACACTCATCATCATCATCACCTCCACAAATAACAAAATATCCTGTCTTATGCTGCATAAAAACTGTAGTTTAGATTGTACAAACATATTCTGAAATGTAATTCTTGTATTAGTTTGTAAGTTCATATTTCAGTCTTTTTGTCAGTTCTTCTGCATGCATTTAAAATGTGAAAACAAATTTAATAAATAAAACAGATCTAATCACGGAAAAAATCATAATTAGATATTTTTCCCAAATTGTTCAGCCCTAACTTCGTCTCCCTGTTTTCACATATGTTCCATTCTGTTGTGTTACCTCAGGCGTGACATAAGCAGTTCAGGGGAGCAGGAGAGATGGTTCAACAGAAGCTTATCATGGACCTCCTTCTGTCTTATCTGCTCCTTTGACGCCTCTCATATGCTTATCAAAGTGTGCTCGGGCCTATGCTCAACCTATGGGCAATGTTAATGTATAAACTGGTTTGCCAGGTCTCAGGTCTCAGTTTATACGAACAAGAGTGAAATTATTAGCTTCAGAAATAAGCTATTGTTGCCAGTTGAGAACTTTAAGAATGTAATCTATGTGGGAAATTCACTGTTGGACATGATCTGATCTGAAATTATGACATCATCAAATTGTAGAACGTGAATGTAGTTTACTTACTGTAATTTACAAATGAAATGTACTAATGAAATTGTGTCAAAATAAACACTTGACAGAGATTGAGCAAAATCCAAAACCATTTTATTTAGGACTAAATATAGAAAATCATGACTGATTTTAATCAGCAGTAATATTCACCGTCAACTCTTTGGAGATTTCTACAACATTCTTCCCTCATCAAATACATGCCTGAGAAGCTTTATATGTCATCCATGCATGTTTGAGTAATTTTTGTGATCTCTCCTGGGTCCTATTTGCACCCTCCTTAGTACGATCAGCAGCAACAGTAGCAGTACGATCCTATCTGAAGCTCAGCCCTTCGTCATCCTTGCTCCCCCATGACAATTAGCCCAAAATATACAAAAACAAGATAAAAAACAATACACTGAAGTGATGTACAGTACTTCCATTAGGGGGATACACGTTGATGTGTTGTGATTGTGCTCTGAAGAGGGAGTAAGGAAGGGTGATTTCAGAGAGTCAAAAACAAAACTGAAACACACTAAAATTGTTCATAAGCTGTTTGCTACGATTATAGAATTTTCAAAATAAGTAAAGGTAACATTATGACCTAAAGATGTAATGTGTTAGCAGTTAATACCCCATACAAGTGTAATACCCCCTCTTTAAATATGATATAATTTGCAGCCTTAAATAGTTGTTTGTCCATGCACGTATACTGTACATCCAGATAGAAGCACAGCAGATATTCTGACATATCACTGCACCAAAGTCATCTATATTTAGAAAAAGACTGGGTGAGTGAGATCGTGGAAAGTTCCCATGGAGAGGCCGAACCCACACAGTCTATAAAAGCCCCTGGTTTAAGACAACAACATCCTATCTCATGATCTGGCTCTCAAAATGTGGCTTTAGCCTTCACTACTCATAGCACCTTGTATTCAAGCTTTTATTGAAAGTTTGGGCCTCCTAAACTGTTTGCTGTGGTCCAAACATATTCCTCACTTTACTAACACAGTCATAGCATCCTAATTATTCACCATGATGAGTTTATAAGCACTTAGCAAAGACTAACATGCTAACAGAGCACTAGTGTTACTTCCTGGTTTGCAGCCGATAAAAACACTTTATAATTAGATAGGCTATAGATAACACACAGTGGAGCTTTTTACAAAATATCTGTACTGGGGTAAAACAAATTTATTCATGAAATAAGTAAGACAAGTCCAAATAAGAGTCAAGAGACAATTATCTTTCAAAAAATCTCACTAACTGCTACCCACCACTAACATTACCTTAGCTTAGCCTAGCTTCTTACCTCAATCTTGCACACTTTCTGTCACACTTAGAACCTTGTTAGTGTTAAACGACTGCAAACACGAGATGTGCTGTTGATGCTAAAAAAAAAGAAAGAAAGAGAAATTGTAAACATGCCCAATATTTTCAATCGGTTCATGTGCCTTGGACCTGGAAGTGACATTACACTTAAGAACCCTATTGCTCAAAATTACTTTTGGAATATTACTATGATGTTTTTGTCAGTCAGTGCAAAACACAAACCTTAATACAGCAAAAGGGTGGTTGCATTATTATGAACCTTACACTTTACATTGACTTGCATTAAATATTTACAGATAACCTCTCAATAACATAGCAGCCTACAACAGCTTTCAGCAAGACAGAGTATTTCCTGTTTACTTGAAGAAGGTCAGAGGTCATGCAGGCTGGGATTACATAGATGTCCTTACAGTCTCAAATCTGAAATGCTAAACTAATACAACAATCCCATGCATTTCAGAACATGTTTGTAGTGGTTTAATCTAAAGGGTTAGTGGCTTATACACAGAATAAACCCCACTGAGACAGGGAGGTTTTGATCTCCACAGTGGATATTATATTATTCATTATCATTTAATATGGTTTTACTTACTGTGAACTTCATCTGATTTTAGAACATCACTGGAAGACAGCGTTTCCATGATGTCATCTTGGTAATTGATTACACAGGACATGACCTAAAAAAAAAAAAAAAAAAAAAAAAATCTGATTCAATTTTCTCCTGCCATAAATCTTCTCTAACAGACAATCTCACGATCTCAGTAATCCCAAAAGACAAAGTATCAAGTTCTCCCCAGAGCCGCTACCCAAAAATACATTTATTTTGTTTGTTGGTGTTATCAACTGACCTGAGTGGAAAAAACTAAGCTAATAAATACACTTGTAATGTGCTTTATAGACTTGTTGAAGCCTCTCAAGACTGTGGTCATTATTCATTCAGTTCACACTAGGTGGTGGTAGGCTACTATCTTAGCCACAGCTGCCCAGACTGACAGAAGCAAGGCCAATCTGTGCCACTGGCCCATTTGGCCACCACCAACACTCACGCACACACCACATTCATACAATGCATGGTGATTGAAGTGTTCTGCCACAATGAAAGAACAGGAATTAGGGCTTAAAATATTTTGAAAAAGATATCTAAATGGCATTTTTCTGACAAGCATTGTGATTGAGGTGTTAATGTTAGAATATTCTTCACAGTTCACATTTAAACATGGCCAGAATAATTGAAAAAAAGAAATATGAATTGACAAACTAATACAAGAATGCCAGAATATGTTTGTACAGATCTAAACTATAGGGTTAGCTGTTTTTAAGAAGAAGAAGATAGGATATTTTGTTCTTTCTCAAATGATGGTACTTCAAAAATTGTAGCATTCACAATTTGTCAAGTCTCCATTGAAATTGCGATTTCGATCTGTCAGTCTGATTGCAGTTAATCTTGCAGCCCTAGCAGGAATCTTTCAACTTGCGGGTTGGTAGACCCTACGTAACACACTGCTGTAACTCCTAAACCAGTCACCCCTTAAACTTATGTAAATCCTTGGGGTAAATGTTTATTCACTTATTTAGTCAACCAGTAAAATGTCTTACTCACAAAAATATATATATTGAAACCAGTGAAAAACAATGAGACCAAAATCAAATACAAATAACTAAATAAATTCAGTGTTTTCCAACCGTTTTCTCCCAGCAACTCCCATTTTACCTGTGGCTACACCAACATCCTTCTCCTGCTTGAGAGGCTACTGTCTCATGAGAAAAATAGGGTTAATAAAGATGTTAGAGAATAGTAATAATTATAAAATACATATACATTTTCTGATTAGGAGTGATTATACCAGCATTCCTTGACATGTTGTGCCCACTGATTAATCGGCTAAAAAAGGGGGCATGACAAAAGCTCTCCAACAGTTACATATCTCTGTGTATCTGACCTAAACTGCACCCACAAGACTGCACCTGCACAAGAGTTCTTGCAAAAACAACTGTTTATGCAGAAAAAAAGTACTAGGGAAGGCAAACTAAGATGAGTTTAATCTGCCTTTTTACATATAAATACTAACACCTAACTCACTTCTCTTTACAGCTGTTGTCTCATATAATATCCTTATAGTCTAAATAACATGATTAGTCAACTGATAAAAAATATGGTTGACTAAGACACCGTTAACCGATTAAGGAAATAGGACTACAGCTCTACTTCAGGGGCACAGAAATAATGATGGACACTGACTATGCTTACAGGTTACACACTATATGCAGGCCAAAGAACCAAATAGATGTGAAAGGGGGGCTATGAGGCTTTCAAGTGCACCTAGTAATTTAGCATTAGCACTAAAACTCTGCAGCTATAATTACTAATAAAAATGACTATCATACATATAAGGAACTATATTACTCACATGTTGCTTCCTAAGCAGCACAAATAGGCTATATCTTGAAGCTCGGTTAAATTTAATTTTCCATTAAGGGAGTGTTTTACTTCTGTTAACAGCTAACACATAGCATATTTAGATAACCATGTTACCTTTAAGTTACTCCCCCTTCATATCGCTATCACAACACAATCAGTGTGTGTCCCGCTAATGAAACTACCGCACATCGCGTCAGGTTTGTCAAGTTGCTGTGTACAGTTTTGTAACATGTTTTTTCATATTTCTGGAAAATTGTCGCGCAGGAGCATGGGCGACCTAGACTTGTGGGTGGAGCATTTCACAGAATTGTACAGCTAACCGTAAAGAGGGTTTGAATAGTGCCCAGGAGAGATCACTCTAATACTCAAATATGCATGGATGAAATTTCTTCAGGCATGTTTTTGATGAGGTAACATTACAATAAGTGGTCATGTTAAAACATAGTAGAAATTGATTTTACATAATACCCCCTCTTTAAAGGTAGTGGATGAACATGTGCTTGGTGGGTGCTCATTGAAGAGGCTGTAGTTTGTCATCGCGGCTGATCGAAAATGAGTGAGTAAACGTCTAAACACATATCTATTATTTCTCTGGCTGTTTCTTACCCAGCGCAGTTGAACTCGAACCTCTCGTACGCCTAATATAAATCACACTGCACACAGGCTTCTCCAGATGATTATGGGGATCTTTGAGATTCTAGTCACAATATTTCGATCATAGTTCATAGTAGGGTTTACATGCATTTTGATCAATCACTTAAACTGGACTGAGTCAGTTATCTGGTTTTCCTAGCGTACATGGAAACCTAAATACCGTACGAAAGCTCTGTGGCAAAAAGACAGATATTTTGGTCAAATTTGATGCATCGTGAAGAGTGCGTGGGTTTTTGTATGTAAATGTGCGATGCTTCTTGTGCGTTAGTCAGAAGCACGACTCAGCACTACCTCACTTCTCTCCAATGTGCAGCAGTCTGTTCTCTCCTAGTCGAATTATGAAATGTGAACTGCACTGAGCCTGGCACAATACCAAAAAACTGCATCATATATGCAAAGCGGCTATTGCTAAATTCAGTTGAAATAATATGACAGTCATTTGCGCAACTTATTATTGCTGTAAATAGGGATGCACCAATCCAGCTATTTCAGTTCCAATACCATTTTAGGTACTATAGCTTTAAGGGGCTATTATGCAAAGTGGATTTTTTTTGTTCAGCTTTCTACCATGTTACAACATTGTTCCCTCATTAAAAACATGCTTGGAGAGATTTTAGGTGGCATCCATGCATGTCTTGAGTATTTTAGCGATGTCTCCCAGGCCCTATTCAAACCCTCCTTACAGTTAGCTGTAGAATGACAATTCTCCATACACTATGTCTTGACAAATCTGATGTGATGTGCAGTGGTTTCATTAGCAGGATGATAGTGTTGTGATATCACTTTGAAGGGTCAGAAAAATGGGAGGAGGGACATTGTTTTCAGCGAATATTGCATTTTCAAAACAATAAAAGGTAACATGGTGATTTAAATACATTATGTGTTAGCAGTTACTACCAGTGGCAGAATGTGGCATCAGGATAGAATATATAGTTCTTTTGTTGACTACACAGACAACCTTACTGCTTAAAAGCATAAAATACCCATCATAATGCATCAGCTCATCGAAATAACTGAGTCAGAACACGCAAGCACATCACCTTCAATATATACTATACTATAATCTAAACGTTTTACCTTTATGTTTGCTCATTAGGCTATAATCTAAGTTACAGCACATGGACCGTATGATAACACCAGCACCTCACTCACAGCTGCTGTCATCACCAGACGAGTACTTTCACACATGTTGACTACATCTGGTCATCCGATGTCTAATCCAACCATGGAACTATAAATTAATGAACCCACAATTCATTCATTCTATGCTCCGTGAGGTTTGGGCTCAACCTGTCACGATAAGAAATTTTAATGTTCAATGTATTTTGATGAAGAAAATATAGATGATAAACGATAATATTGAAACACAGTAACCCAAGAGAGGATTTAAACCATAAAAAGTATTCTAAATGTACAATATTGTCAAAAAAAACAACAACAACAAAAAACAAAAAACCATGAGCTGCAATAAATAAATTCTATATCTATAGCGAGTCATAAATTTATTTATTGATTTATTTGACCTTTTAAATCATATTGACAAAAAATTACCAAAACTTTCCTAGTAGTGCAGAGAAAATGTACACATGATAAATACTGACCCCAAATATATATTATATATATATTATTCCAGCTTTCATATATTGAACGATGAGTCAATACAGTGCTGTAATTATCATGACAGGCCTAGTCTGAGCGTCAGTAAGTCCTTGACTAGTAGCCTGGTTGTTTTAGATGTGCTTCTGAAAGTTTCATTACTAACTTGGGTAAAAAATAAATAAAAAATGCTCCTCTTTGAAAAATAATCAGATTATTTGTCTAAAAAGAATGTCCAAATGAATGCATATTCTTTTTCTTTCAAACTGTCTCAAAAGTGAAACAGACTGAGCTAGAGAATTTTAGATCTAAAAATACAAAACTGTGGTTTAACTGATGTAATAAAATCATTAGTTTTAGATTTTTGCTAAAATGTCAGCTGACATTTCACACCATTGGTTAATACCCCATAGTAAGTAAAATACCCCCTTTAAGTATCTGCTAATACCCAATATGTCAACCGACACCAGTGCAGACTGAAAATAGGGACAAGTTAATCGATTAAGTGCAACTGATCAATCATTGAAATAGTTGTCTACTATTTCAAGAATAGTGTGTTTGATGAAAGCACTCTATTTCACCAAGATTTCCTCAGACAGCTTCACTTTCAGCTTTATCTGTGCACAATTTAGGAAGAATCTCATATTCACAGGCCTTAACAACTAATTGAAAACAACATTTATTTCCTTTAAACAAAAATAAAATAGGCCAAAGGTCATCCAAACATGTTATGTAGCTTTTATTCATCTCTCAAGTAATTGCAAAACAGCTTTATCTAAAGAAATGTTCAAACATCATGCTATGACCCTTACTTCGACTAAAACATTATTTGGAAGCTCATATCCGATATTCAGTCTTAATCTGCATTAAAAAAAAACAAAACTGCTCACCATCATGTGCTAGTATTATTGCTATTCCCCACTGCTGCTTTTAAACTTCATATTTATTGTGTGCATATTTCTTGACTGTATGTTTTTCACAAATTGTCCACTTTTATAGCTACCTTTTTTGTACTTGAACCCTTGAGAGCTCAGTACCAGAAAATATGCATTTTTTTATGTGCACAAACATTTCTTGAGTCTAGGAAGTGGCCGTTGGAAAGCAGGACTGCCAATAACCGGCTGTTATTTTTTTGTTGAATTACATTGGCAACAGTCATGTAAGAATTTAGCCATTTAGAAACAAATGCCCTTATTGACCTTGTACATAGGAGCAGTGAATGTGCTGACTAAGGAAAAAATACTGACCTTATGCATTCATCATTCAAAACAACTATAACTTGGCCTCTGCTGCCTGCGTAAAATCACCACCAATACACAATTTTACTGGTTATTGCAATGCGCAGTCTGATCACTACCTGACATTCTCTGACAACTTACATTCCCCCAGACACGACACAGATGCTGATTCACGCATCATATCTCTCCGTCACCGTACGTGCACATTCCGCCGAGCTACAAACAAACCACGTCCTTCCAGCTTCAAGAAATCACTCCATCCAACAGGAGAAGCGACGCTCTCACCTCGTGCATGGCATCGGCTGCGGTGAGCTGTCCGCAAAGGAGGGAGGAGGCCCGGGAGCGGTGCATGTCCGGAGAAGAGCGTGTCCCCCGGTATCCCCTCTGCTGCTCCTGCTGACGCCGAGGGAGGACAGGAGGAGGCAGACACCGGAGACAGGACTCACGTGTGCAGGAGGAGCGCCAGTGAGGAGGGAGCAGGGCGAAGCTGTTTGTGTAGTACGCGCATGCAGGGGAAAGAGCGCGACACTAGGGGGCGCAAACATAAAGATTATTGTGAGACTTGGGAAACCACTTCTCAAGTAAGAGAACATTAATTATTATGCAAATTGTGTACATTTTTGTGTTTTCCAGTGAAACTCAAGGATGGTATTTTGTCTCAGAGCTCTTTGGGTCAGTGAAATCAATCTCAGACACCTGTGCCAATTAGTTTGCCAGGCAAGGTCCAATTAAAGGCTACTTAAGAAGGACGTTCCACATTATTAAGCAGACCACCATTTTCAAGCAGTATGGGAAAGAAAAAGGATCTCTCTAGTGCCGAAAAGCGTAAAATCGTTGAATACCTTGGACAAGGTATGAAAACCATAAATATTTCATGAAAACTTAAGTGTGATCATTGTACTATTAAGAGATTTGTAGCTGATTCAGAACACACACGGATTAATATAAAGGCACAATAAGGTGACCTCAACCCTATTGAGAAACTCCTCAAGCAAAAGATCTATGAGGGTGGGAGGCATCCATAGGCATCCAAACAGCAGCTCTGGGAGGCTATTCTGACACCCTGCAAAGAAATTCAAACAGAAACTCTCCACAAACTCACAAGTTCAATGGATGCAAGAATTGTGAAGCTCCTATCAAATAAGGGGTCCTATGTTAAAATGTAACTTGACCCGTTAAGATGTTTTGATTGAAATAGTTTTTAATTTCAGTAATATGCTTCTAATTGAAAAATAAACAAATGACCATTTTCAGTTCTTTACAACAATAACATGGTTTGAAACTCTGTTGTGCATAATAGTTTGGAACAGGGCATTTTCATGTTTTATTTAAAAAAAAAAAAAATGTTTGTTTGATGTTTTATATATTCATGACAAAGGTTTTTATTCATGCTACAAACTCCACTGTCACTAATATTACTGTAGCATACACTTTCTTTGTGCATATTGCGGTTACAGGCTACGTCAGTGCTTTAAGTAGGTAAAAAGAAGTGCTAGTACTCAAATTTTCCATTGTTGGCTATGATAAAAAAAATAAAAAAAAAACAACAACACAAAGATGTGTTTTGCGATTTGAAATATATGACATGTAATGTCTAAATAATGGCAAATAGTAAAACATCTACTGTTTTAACAGTATGTGATTTTGTTTTGGGGCCTAACTTTAGAAACCACTGCCCTAGACATCCAACGAACATTTCAATCCCCATCAAAGCTCTTTGATCTAAGTATAGAAAACTCATGTAAGGGCACTGTACAGATCGGTCTCTGCTCTAAACGACAACCTCAGCACAAACAGGTGTTAGAAGATTTCTTAGAGTCTATTATATATTTGGCCTTTATGTTAATCACAAACACTAATCATTCATTAGCATTTACTGAATATCTTCCAGCAAAAAAAACAAACAAAAAAAAACAACTAATTTGTGTTTTGAAATACAGCTGTACTGCACACCATGAGAAACTCATTGTATGTTCTCCATCCTCCCCTGACCTCAACCCCAATGAGAACCTTTGGAGCATCCTCATGCGAAAGATCTATGAAGGCGGGAAGTAGTTCACATGCAAACAGCAGCTCTGGAAGGCTATTCTGACATTCTTCTAATTGAAAAATAAACAAATGACCATTTTCAGTTCTTTACAACAACATGGTTTGAAAAAATACTGTTGAGTTTGTTCAATAACATTCGAATTGTACACTAAAGGCTGATGACTTCAAAATTATGATGACTGTTATTTATATTGACAATTTGGTAAAATCTGAGAAAAATATAATTTGCATAATAATTCGGAGTGGAATGTACTCCTTCTTGAACCTCCACCTTAATGTGATGGAGGGGTTTGAGCACGCAAATGATCCTGGGAGCTAGGTTGTGGGGGGCTTCATGCCCCTGATAGGGTCACTCATGGCAAAAAGGTCCTGGAGAATGGGTCAGAGTAAGAATGGTTCAGAAGCCTTTCATGATGAGGACACAATCAAAGCCAGTTATGTCGCCTGGATCGGCATCACCAGGGGCCCACCCTGGATCCAGGCCTAGGGTGGGTGCTCAACAGCGAGCGCCTGGTGGGCCTTTCCCCATGGAGCCTGGTTGGGGATAGCCCAAAGGAGCAACGTGGGGCTGTCCTCCTGTGGACCCACCACCTGCAGGAGGATTTGTGAAAGGGCGGTACAAAGTGATCTGGGGGCTAGACCGGATTTCCGGACATGGAGACTGGCTCTAGGGACATGGAATGTCACCTCACTGGTGGGGAAGGAGCCTGAGCTTGTGTGGGAGGTTGAGCATTACCAGCTAGATATAATTGGCCTCACCTCCACTCACAGCTTGAGCTCTAGAGCTCAACTCCTTGAGAGGGGCTAGAATCTCCATTTCTCTGACTTTGCCCCTGGGGAGAGGTGTGAGCTTGCTTATTGCCCCACAGTTCAGCCGCCTTGTGTTGGCGTTCACCCCGGTGAACAAGAGGGTTGCGTCCCTGCGCCTTTGAGTCGGGGACATGCTCCTCACCGTTGTGTCGGCCCATAGGCCAAACAGCAGTGCAGAGTATCTTGCCTTCTTGGAGTCCCTGGGAGGAGTACTAAACTGTGCATGGACCGGGGACTCCGTTGTTCTACCTTCAATGCCCACGTGGGCAACAACAGTGACACTTGGATTTGGGTGATTGGGAAGAACGGACTCCCTGATCTGAACCCAAGTGGTGTTTTGTTATTGGACTTCTGTGCTAGCCACAGTTTGTCTATAATGAACGCCCTGATTGAGCACTAGGGTGTCCATCAGTGCACCATGCACTAGGTCAGAGGTTGATGATTGACTTTGTTATTGTGTCATCTGACCTCCGTCTGCATGTCTTGGACACTAGGGTGAAGAGAGGGGCAGAGCTGTCAACCGATCACCACATGGTGGTGAGTTGGATCTGCTGGCGGAAGAGGAAGCCAGACAGACCTGGCAGGCCCAAGCGCACTGTGCACTGTGGGGAATGTCTGGTGGAGCCCTCTGTCAGTGGGGTCTTCAACTCCCACCTCTGGGAGAGCTTCTCCCAGATCCCAGGGGAGCTGGGGACATAGATTCCGAGTGAGCCATGTTCTCCACCACTGTTGTCGATGCGGCGATGTGGTCGTAAGATGGTGGACACTGGAAGTAAGGGATGCCATCAGGCTGACGAAGGAGTCCTATCGAGCCTCGTTGATTTGTGGGACTCCTGAGGCAGCTGACAAGTACTGGCGGCCAAGCGCGCCGCGGCTCATGATGTCGCAGTAGTAAAAATCCGTGGTTGGGAGAAGTTTGGAGGCCATGGAGGAGGACTATTGGACAGCCTCAAAGAGATTGTGGCAAACCATCCAACACTTCAGGAAGGGGAAGCAATGCGTCACCAACACTATTTACAGTGCGTGTCGAGAGCTGCTGACCTCGACTGGGGATGTTGTCGGACGGTGGAAGGAATACTTTGAGAATCTCCACAATCCATCCATCACCCTGGCTGAAGTCTCCGAGGTGGTTGGCAAGCTCCTCAGTGGCAAGGCTCCAGGGGTGGACAAGATCCATCCCAAGTACCTTAAGTCTCTGGATGTTGTGGGGCTGTCTTGGCTGACACATCTCTGAGAAATTGCATGGCGGTTGGGGATAGTACCTCTGGACTGGCAGACCAGAGGTGGTGGTCCCTCTGTTTAAGAAGGGGGACCAGAGGGTATATTCCAGTTACAAGGGGAATTACACTCCTCAGCCTTCCTGGTAAGGAAGGATCAAAGCTCTTTGATCAAATTATAGAAAAGTCATGTATATGCACTGTACAGATCTGTCTCTGCTATAAACGACAACCTCAGCACAAACACACATTTACTGTCTGTAGTGGCCTGATGGAACACAGTGAGGAGACACTGAGGAGAGGGTTTACAGCAGCAGAGGGCATGAGCAGAGAGGTTTACCTGTACAGTCAGATATCAGACTTGTTTATAGCAAAGGGCACTGCTGAACCTGATCCTTCTCATTAAACTATCTTTCTACTTTGACTTTTCATACACTCAAAAATGGTTTGCAATTGTTGCATAAAATGTGTAGTTTTTCACCAAATAATGTCACACAGGGCAGTCAGTGCAGGTATAGAAGCTTTTGAATAGGTTTTCTATCACTTTTTATGACTTATAATGGGCCGAGCCTCTTATCAATTCAAACACTGGAAGCTCAAAATAACTTGACAACTTCATTAACACTTAGTGCAGTACTATTACCACACACAAGGAAAAAATTCAAACACTTACTCGTGCTGTTTCAGGTGTTTAAAAGATTTCTTAAGAGTCTATTATATATTTAGCCTGTATGCTAATCACAAATGCTAATCATTCATTAGCATTTAATGAATATTTCTGCAAAGAAGCCCGATTTGCTTTTTAATCTAGGCCTACAGCCGTTCGTTTGTACAATGTCATTTGTTATTGTATAAATGTGTGCACCACAGCTGACAGTAAAGATTAAGACTGCTCAGATAGGCTATTTGAGCAATTAATGCAGACTTTCTTTGGAGTTGACATTTGTTTACCTGAGGTAGATCCATTATGGCCGCATGAATCAATCAATGGAGCTGAATAGTGACAGCCTGCTCCGGTCAATTTTCCATTCATTTTCCCCACAGACTTCTTGAAAAATTCAAACATTAAGACTTCAAATCAAATCACTTCAGTCATTACATGGTTGTTTTAAGTCCAAAAAGCAAGTTTAAAATGCAATAGTCTGCAAAATGCTTTAAACATTTAGCAGTTTATAAAGAAAGATAAAGATTTTAAATAAAGTTATAGGTCAGATCTGTGGAGAAAGACATCCCAGCTTACAGTCTATCAGTCTACTGAACATGACCTAATATGTAAACTGTAAATGCAATAGTTGTTCCCCTTTTCATTAACCCACTTGGCATTGTATTTAGAGTTATTTGTGCACGTTTGAGTAATCTTTATGTGTCATTAGACTTATAATTTTCCAAAATAAAAATGAGCAGACTTGTGTCTTTTATTACGCCGTTTTAGATCAATATTGAGATTTAAAATTTCCAAAATAAAACATAATGATCCACAGGTGTTGTAGGTTATAACTATATGAGACAAAAGAACAACATGTCTTTGGTGCATTTTTGTCAAGGTATTTTTGAGCAATAAAAATAGAATGCAAGATTGGACTACTCTGGTGTATGGCTTTTTATCGCACGAATTGTTCCTTTTACATCGCATGGCAATGAAATCAACTTAGAAAACAAATAAAAGAAATATGCTGCGTCATGGTTGATGCAAGGACGTCCCAGTGCGAGCCGAGATATGGGTCACTGCTGCCTACTAGTGGTACAAGTAACTCACAAATGAAAATGGTAAAACCTTATACCTACCTAAAGCGCTCAACGTGTTTTACATCAAGGAACCACTGAAACATTCACACACACACATTCAGACACTAATGTATACAAATAGTGGAGGCAAGGCAAGTTAAGTGTCTTGCCCAAGGACAAAACGGCAATGGAATTGCACCATCAACTTGTGGGTCAGTGGATATGACTGCTCTACCAGTAATATTTAAATTGAAAGTGGGACTTGAACCACCAATCTTTGGATCAGAGGACGGCCACTCTAGTTAAATGTAAATCATTATAATTACTGGCTAGAAATGTACTCGATTAAAAGTACAACTAATCTATTCAAAGAAATGCAATTCAATTACAGCAACGACTATCTGTAAACTAATTAGTTACTTTCCATCCCTGCTTTTACATAACATTTGCTCTGTAGTTAACAAAATGTATCATATTTTCAACTTTAAATGTATTATTATTATTATTATTATTATTATTATTATTATTATTATTATTATTATTATTATTATTATTATTATTATTATTATTATTATTATATATTTTCAACTTTTTCGTTTTCACCTTTTTTTTTCCTGTTACATCATGACCTTCACTTGCCCACCGCGTACACGTACCCGTTAACCTGCGTGTTCAAAAATATACAAAAAACAGCTTCCTTTTTCTAATTTTCTTCTGGCATAATATCAAATTTATGATCTAACTCCATAAACATATTCAAACTTAATCATAATGTACTCCTTATGATATTAAATTCAGTTAAAGTGTGTGATTTGAACCGGGCAGTGCTTTGGTCAGCTTTCCTGGGGTCCTCGAGCGGTGCGTGGTGCAACATGTGTGTAGATAATTCCAGAAGCGCAGTGTCTTTTCCATCTGCAGCCCCAAAGACGAGCTCTCAAATCACGAACTGTGACACCCCACCAGCAACACTCTCAGCTTTCAGCCCGCTTTCCTGCACCTCTCTGGGACACCGTCGCTGCCCGACCTCCTCGCATTTCAACGTTGTTTTTTCCCCACGTAAATTTTTCCACGTTTAGTTCCTGCCTGATCTGTCACCATGCTGAGCGCAGCCAGGAGTATGTCAAGGACTCTCCCCACGGTCAACTCCGTCCGAAGCGTGTCCTCCCTCATCAAGAAGGTTAGTACTCGTCTTTCCGGTGTCGGTTTGATCGTTTCACAGCAGCGAAATTGTGTTCTTATATTCATATCTTACCGGGTAGGTTAGCTTAGCATGTGCCCTGTTAGCCAAGGCCACCGGTTACGTGATTGCTGCCGTCACCTCGTGTACATTACAAAGCGACCTTATAATTTCAAAAAGTACTTTAATAAACCAAAAGCAAACATTTGATCGGACATGTAATGTCAGTTTGAAAAATTGTAAGATTAACCACCTTATTCCGTAAAATAGTTAAAAGTGCTCACTATTCAAACAAGGATAAACCTATTCCTATTTAAAATCCTAGAGTCTCTGACATTAAGGCTGGTTACTGATAGCTATACCTTTTGAATCAAGTTGTATTGGTCATGATAGATGCTCGCTATGCAAACTACTAGGTCAACTAAAGTATTGACATATATCTATGGTAGATATGTGGTCTGTTCATTGTTAGCTGTTTGCATTTTTCATTTGTTTGAGTTTGGGATGAAGTAGTGGTCGTCAATGACCTTCAGTCCGTGTCCCCGCCCCCTCATGCTGCAATGTTGCACATGTGGATCAGTTAAATTGAACATGAGACTGAGGCCAGAGCCAACAGAACAAATGGGTGGATTCATCTTGTTTTGTTATAATTAGGTGTAAGTTTCATGTCAGCTGATTGTATTTATCAATTGTACAATTATTTCTTTGGACCATCATCTCCTCTTCGGAGTTTTTTAGTTTTTTTTAATGTGAACTTTAATGTAAGAAAATACTGACTGAAGTGTTTTAAAACTTTTTGTGCTCATTATTTGTATAATGGATACTTTCATATGTTCTTGTCCAAAAAAATGTTGTCAACTGGGTAACTCCTTGGGTAATCCCTTTATAAAACTGCAATGGTTCACTCTAAAGTTACAAACTCAACATCACTATGAAGCCTTAGCCTTTTTGGAGAGATATTTGAAAAAAAGACTGCTCAAGTTTAACCTGGTTCTTTGAAAAGTTTTGAAGCTGGGTACACAGTAAAACAAACGTCAAGTGATAACACACACATATTTTCGTAGTATTACATTAGATTTTTAATTTTGCTAACAGGAATGGAGTGAGGTTAATAATAGTTCAATGTGGAGATACTCTGAATCCTGAATCATCCTAAAATGTTTCAAAATGTCAACTGCCTGTTCCCATAGACTCCATTATAAAATCAGCATTACTCAGTTGATAATTTTTCTTGCTTCATCCACATTGTGAAAGCCTTGTCATTAATGTTCAATAGACTATACATATCAAGAAACACACTTGGTAAAAAAAACCCAAAAAAAAAACAACATAATGCACCATTTATGAATAATTAGACATAGAAGTCAACTCAACTGTAACTATTAAAAATATGCCCACTTTTACAAAAAAAAAAAAAAAAAAAAATCTTTAAGTTTAAGATGGCAAAATAATTCTTTGTTCCCTTGGAGGTCTATGAAACTATACAATTACTATAATTATTTAAAATATATAACATCTTCAGTATACTTCTTCAAAATGCCTGTACAGCAACTCTACAGTTTTTAACCTGTCATGGGCACTTAATTATCAGATGAATAAATGGGCGAGACTACTCATTTTACTAAAACAGTTAAGATTATTATGTAAAAAAAAAAAAAAAAATTAAGTTTAAAATATTACGTTGGAATGAGAAATTGTGACATCACACTAGGGAATTCAATAACCGTTTTTTGCAACCATATTGTGCACTGGGGAAAGACTCATTTAAAATATGTGAAAATTATTATTTGACAAACATGAGTATAAGAATCACTTTTTATTTTATTGAAATACTATTTAAAGTACCACAAATGTGTTTCTTGCATGTAAATTGTGCCCAATGTTTGTATAAAATTCTCCCTAGAATGATGCCATCAGTATGTTTAGAACTCTCTACTTCCAACCTTTTCTTTGTAAATTGCATCTTCATTGGTGTAAATATAAACCATAGTTTTGCAACAGGTATTATCCCACCAAATTAAGTCAAAATCGGAGAATCATTAAAACCTATCATATGCACTAAAATTGTGTGTTAGACTGTGAGCATTCTGGTTTGGTGGTTTTAACGGGTCTTATTGATGGGTATGTTGTGTAGCTACATCTTTTTAACTTTATCACCCAATTAGAAAAAAAAAAAAAAAAGACCTGGCTGGTTGTTCTGCTCCATTTGTTTAACCCATAGTGACTTTTAAAACATGACTCATATGTTTTATACACCCTCCAGGTGAACTATTTACTATACCTAAATACATTTTTTAAATCATGATTTTAATTTAAATCATGCCCAGAATCCAGAATCACAGAACCAGTCTCCCTCCTGAGCTTTATAATGGCTGGACATTCCAAGGTGTTTATACTTGAAATTTCCAGATACTTGAAGGTGACGCATTCAAACAATTATACGTGTATAAACATCATGGTAATGTCCAGCCATCAAACCACACAGGATGAACATACTTTGGTGTGAAATGTGTATATCAACCCAAGAACAAAAGCAAAAGAACTTGTGAAGATGCTGGCTGAAGCTGGTAAGAGTGCGTCATTATCCACAATGGCCTTTCAGCTTGTGCCGGTGCTATACTTGTTTCACTTGGCCAGGAAGAAGCCATTACTCTAGAAACATGTCCTGTGATGTGATGAAATTAAAATTAAAATGTTTGGCCATAATGAGCATTGTTATGTTTGGAGGAAAAAGCGGGAAACTTGCAAGCCTGATAACACCATCCCAAATGTGAAATATGGTAGTGGCAGCATCATGCTGCAGGGGGGACTGATGCACTTCACAAAATGGATGGCATCATGAGGAAGGAACAAAGACCAAGAAACATACTTTCCAAACTAGTTACAAAGTGGCTTAAGGATAACAAGGCCGGTGTTTTGGAGTGGCCAACACAAAGTACTGATCTCAATCCTATTGAAAATTTATGGGCAGACCAGAAAAGGCACGGCGGCCTACAAACCTGGCCGAAATTGTGACCCATTGCTAACGACAGAACTGGCATTGTGAGACGCTTGTGGAAGGATATCCAAAGCATTTGACCCAAGTCATACAGTTTGCCGGCAATTGTTCCAAGTACTAATGAAATGAATGTAAATATCTGAATTTGAAGAAAGTAATGAAGAAAAAAAAAATATATATATATAAATAAAAAAAAATTTAAATATTTTTTTTCCATCTCATTATGCTGGCATTTAGCAAATGGTAATCATTTTGGTAATCCTAATTTCCCTAAAACAGGAAAAGTTTAGTCTGATTTCATGTAAGACAATGAGAAAAGTGTATGTGGCTTTGTATGTAAATTTCTGGTTTGCACAGCAAATGATATTTGCTCATGAGCCATACTTTGACCATGTCATGTTGTGTTCCAGGCCTGTTGGAGCGGCTTCCATCCAGATGCTTCCAGAGTTCTGTCCAGAAGAGACTATGCGTGAGTATCCTGAGCTGTTAAAAACATAACTTGACTCATATGATTTTATTAAAGTTATAAGGACAATACAAACTGACCAACACTCAGAGTGCTGTCTATCTTAGTAGTTGATAAGCCAGGGATTATTAAAATAACAATGATTGGGATTTATAGCACTTCAAGACACCCAAAGCACTTTACAATACATTATTCAGTCATTCCACAATCAGTGGTTGTAAGCTACTAGTGTAGCCACAGTTGCCCTTGGGCAGACTGGCAGATGGAGCAAATGGCGCCGATTGGCAGCCTTGGTTTTCAGGTCACTAATCTGCTCCATCTGTCTGTCTAAGCACCAATTACACACAACACATTTATACATGGGTGCCTAAGAGCCTATGGTGGATGAAGCATTCAGTTTAAGTAGTAACTTTTTACCTCTGCATTTGCATTTTGTGTATTTATTTTCGTTTGCTCAAAGCTGAAGCTCGAACCTTTTAGTCACAATGCTCAAATCATATGAAAAGTGTACTTTCTAGTCCAGTTCATTTTTGAACAGGACTGAAAAGTAAAACATACCTACTCTCAAATGTAGTAAAGTAAAAAGAACCCACTGTAAAAGTAAAAATAACCCACTGTAAAATCAACTTTAGTAGTACAGATGCCTAAAATTCATAAAATACTTTACTACTTGCACTTTGTTACCTTCCACCACTGCCAAGGACACAACAATAAGCACTGGTCTCGATTGAGGAATGAATCCACCAACCTTCAGTTTTATGAATGTGCGGCAATGGCTCTGGTTAAAGCATTCAGTTATTATTTTAACCACATTAATGTATGACATAACTTTCAAAAAGTGTTTTTCCAGAGCCATTTAATTGTGCTATAGTATATATACTAAATTCTGCAGTTCCTTTACCTCCCACAAATGGCATACATTGCTATAGTTCTTCAACACCACAAGAACTGTCAATTATAACAGACTTTCTTTAAAAAAAATCATAGGAATTTAAGAATAATTTTAGTTTGGTGCCCTCAAACAATATACCGCAGGATTGTTTGTTTACATGCATAATGAATGACCCCTGTGCTGTTGTGTGTTGCAGGTCAGAGGCCATCCGAGGGTCAGTCATTGGCATTGACCTGGGCACCACCAACTCTTGTGTGGCTGTCATGGAGGGCAAACAGGCCAAGGTCAGTAATGCTAATGTTATCACAGCCTTGTGTGCTGCCAGAATAAAGCTGTCATTAAACTGTGCTTTGCTGCAGAATGTGGGGGGGGCTAATGCTAATGATTACGCATGATGCACATTTGACCCACAATTAAGTTAATAGCAGAATAAACCACGCTTACTGATCAGGAACAGCATCTAGTCCATCAAAACATAAGGTCCCTCTACTCCTCAGTCCACCATGAGATCTTCACTCGGTTCCACGAACCGCTCCGGGTCCGAGATGCCTCTAGTTTAACTTGTACAAACATCCACAGTGTCCTCGGTCGCGTACTTCCTTTGTTTTGTCCGTTTCGTCATGTTTAAAACGCAAAACTGCTGCGTAAAATTACGCAATACGCGCGCATAATTTTACGCGCGGACCTTTATATCCAGTCTCGTGTTTTTACGCGGAGAAGTGACGGAACAGATTTCACTTTCCTGCAGCAGATTGGACATGGAGGCTCTAACTTCCTTTGTGGACATAATTTCTTGACTGGATTATATTCTCTGGACCTTTACGGAACGAATGAGACCAACTTTGTGTGAATATGTTGATGTTTGACAGAACCAGAGCGCTCAATGGTAAGTGAAGTCCAGATTCACATTTCTGACTTCTCTGTAAAAACGGCTTTCCTGTCAGCACTGTGGTGATTCGAGGTGTAAATGGTTTACATATTCAGAAAGATGAATGCTGTAGCTTTCATTTGATGTGTAGATTGTTTGTGTGGGTGACGCAGAAATACACGTACATTGCTGTAAAGTTGTAACGTGTAACGCGGGCGGGCCGTCGGAACGCTAAGTGGTTAAGTTGTCGGTGCTCAAGTGATGGAAATGTAACCGAGAGAATCCGGTCATTTTTCAAAATAAAAGATTTTTCAAAATAAACGATTGTTCAGACTCAGATAATAAATACAACAGAAATAATTAATTATTTCTTGGACGGCCCACGGCCTGCTACCCATTGATCCACGGACCGGTACCTGGGGACCACTGTTATAGAATGAAACCAAATACTGTACTGTAAATAAAAAAATTATAGCTTTTAGAAATATTGTAACAAATTTAATTTTAATGATCATCCTACGAGGTTGGACACATAAATTATTAATAGTGACTTGTGCGTATTTCACAGTTCCTCTGACTGCACCTCTTCATCCTCGTGCTGCTCCGCTGTAGTTTTTTTTCACTGAAGGCCTTGGTGCAGGTGTCCTTTTCCGAGTGAAGAACGTAGTTATGGGTAGTTGTTGGCCTGGGCTCCGTGTCATCCTGCTCCTCGCCACCATGAATGTCATTGCAGTCAGCAAAGGTTTCATAAAGCGTTTTAGCTTTTGTGTGGATGATGTTGGTATCCAGCTTAATGTTCTTTTTCCTGCAGTCACTGATCCTCAAAGCTAATGGTCTTGTTGCAGGGAGTTACAACCCTTTTTGCATCCTTGTTAAAACTTATTGCTGCTGTCGTCCTTTTGTTATATTCCTCCTTCTTTATGTGACGAACTAAAGATTAATTTATTCCCTGATGGCTCTCTACAGCTGTGTAATTTCTACCTTCCTTCAGCATGTCCAGAAGTCCAACTTTTTCTGCGATGGTTAGCATCTTACTTAACCTTTTGGGCACGAGTGCAGGTGCCTCTGTCAGTGCAGAACTTTTCATCGACATTGTGGGTTTTGTCGGAGAGAAAATTTGCAAACATACAGCACTTCAGAGTCACACTGCTAATATCGAACATTTATGTAAATATGGCAAGCTGAACACAGTCTGTATTGTACAGGAGACACGGCATGTCCCTTAGCCAATCAGGACGCAGAACACATTGCGTGTTCATACACTGTAAAAAAAAAAAAAATCAGAGACAGCGAAAGGTGAACCACGTTATAACGAGGGACCACTGTACATCAAAATTGGGACTAGACAAAGACTAAACCAGGACTTGAACAGGACCAAACCAGATCTATGTGAATGCATTTAAAGAAATGTCACCATAACTAGACAAATAAGGCTAAATTAGGACTAGAACTGCAATTATGAAAAGAGCTAATGGGACAACCAGTTTGTTGTGGCATGGATAGGCCAGTTATGTTGTCTTTGTCTTCAATAGTATATCGTACTTCAAAATTTGACCCTTAAGCAGAATTGGCTCCCCAAAAAATATTGTAAATGTACAACATGGTTAAAAAACACGGACTGCAATAAATTAATAGCAGAAGGAAACATTTAATTATTTTGTCTATAATGAGGCATAACAGTAATTTATTTGACCTTCTAAAACTTGTATTTTAATAACTTAATATTGACTCCCAGAAACTATGGTTCCATTTATCATCTACTGAGCGATAAGTCGATATAGCTTCATTAACAGTATCCAGGTCTAGGCCTGTCACGATAATTATTATAACAATTTGAATGCCATTTCCTTGACCCAGAATGGCAGAATGCAGGGTTTAATTATAAATGGATGGATCCTTGAATGTATTTTAATTGTTGGCTAACCTACCCGGGGACTGCAGATGGAAATTAGCTTTAGCTAAATCTTGTGTAAAGCATGTCTTCTTTTATAAGATGTGTTTGCACATGGTCCCTTAAAAACAACAATAAACTAAACTAATTAATCATGTGGGGATCCAGCACAATTTTCAGATACCAGTATCTGATAAGTCTATTCCTAAAATGGTGTTTGAATGCAGGTGCTGGAGAACGCAGAGGGCGCGCGCACCACCCCATCCGTGGTGGCCTTCACTGCAGAGGGGGAGCGTCTGGTGGGCATGCCCGCCAAGCGCCAGGCAGTCACCAACCCCCAGAACACACTGTACGCCACCAAGAGGCTGATCGGCCGCAGATTCGATGACCCTGAGGTGCAGAAGGACCTGTGAGTAAAGCCCAGGGCTTTTTTTAGCATATGAACATGTATTGATAATTTGCAGTCACATCATGCTGGGGGGGTTCTGCATGTATGTCTATGGCAGAATGTTACTATGGTGATATAATGCACACACAGTTTTAACATAGTCTGAATTGCCCTTTATGGTCATTGTTTTAAAACAAAGCTCATGCAGAGTAATGCCTTCAGTTGTCATCAACATTCCCTGGTGGAGATGCTATCAGCTGTCAAGTATCAACAATACAATTCATTTAACATCCTCAAAACCAAAAACTACTTCACATTATTCTTCAGAAAGGGCTGTACCTGATTTTTACAGTCTTTAAAACAACGGTTTGCAGTGGTCCAAAGTTATCCATCACTTAAGTTACGCATTCTATGCATCCTAATATTCTTCAATGTGCTTTTCACAAATTCCAGAGACCAGTGATGAATGTAACTAGAATGTTGATGGTGCATTTCCTAATTATCGGATAATAAAGTGCTTTATAATTGGATCCACACAGGGGCAAGACAAATTTTGCTCAAATACATGGAAATAAATTGGTTGCAGGGCCTTTAGTCACATTTTTTGGGGAAAAACAATGCTTGTTACAGAATAAAAACGATATTTGCTTACAACCTCACAGTTGTTCCCATTCATAGGACTGTGGTGGTCCCCGTGCTCTAAAAACAAGTTGAGAAAATTTTTGTGCTGCTACTAACCTATTAAGTGACTATTCTGTTGAACAAAAGGTGTTTTATTGATCCCGATGGACATTTTAATTTAGCTGCAGCAGCATTCTGCGCTTCTCTGTTGCCTCGGGACAATTTAAGGAGAGGAACAGCCAAGTATCCTTTCTTGGTGCAGTCCAGGTATCACTGTGGAGTCCAGGTAGAGTCAGGGGGACTTTGGACCCACAACAGGAAAGGCTTGTTTCAGTTGGTGATGAAACGGTTCACTCTTTTGAAGTGTTTTCTCTGGAAGGTGTTCTGCCACATTTGCTGCCACAATTGGTCTAAAAATCCTGTAGCATCTCAACATCTCTGTATGTGCATAGCTAGCTCCTTAGCTAGATTTATTTCATGGTCTATATGGATATGGGTAAAACATATTGCTCATTTCACAAAATCCAACCATCCCTTATGTCTGTCCCTTCAACTGCACGTGCTCCACATCTTAGTTAAAATGTCAAAAAACAAAAGTCAAAAAATTGCTCAATGTGTCAGTCAAGTAGCCACCAGAGCCAAACACTCCGTTACAAAGGACTGTTACATGTTAGCAATAGTACTGTAACGTTGGCGTACATACAAATGTTAACTACACATCAAGCAGCGTGTTTCTTAGCACAAAACTAAATTTACCTTTACTTAAGGTACACAGAATATTACAATTGTGCTTATGTACCACTTCAAACATACCTTGTGGTAACTGTTTGCTGTTTTTATTTTGTTTTATTTATGTCAAGCTAAGGCAGAAAAGTTGATCCTTAACAGAATCAACATAAAGTTAATTTACAATGACGGTTATGAGCAATGGAAAAATAAAAATTTCTATATCAAAATGTAATCACAGAGCATATATACCATACCAGTTACCACATACCACATATATGAATCTAATTGCATATCTTTTGTTTTTGCTGAACAGAAAAAATGTGCCATACAAAATCGTGCGTGCGTCCAATGGGGATGCCTGGGTGGAGGCTCACGGAAAGATGTATTCCCCCAGTCAGGCTGGGGCCTTTGTACTTATAAAGATGAAGGAAACGGCAGGTATGAAATAAGATCATTTACATTTGGATATGGTCTCATTTTGTCTGGTTTAGGTGTGAGTTGTAATATGTGTGTATGTTTTGCAACAGAAAGCTACCTTGGCACTAGCGTGAAGAACGCAGTCATCACTGTGCCCGCCTACTTCAATGACTCCCAGAGACAGGTAATTTAATGTCAACATAATACTGAAATGTGATCGTATACAGTGTTTCCCATTAATACAGGACACTGTAGTGCCCCCCTATGGTCTAAAATTCTTCCTCATAGTCAAAAAAAAGAACCTGAATTCTATTGGCATAAGAAAATTTGAGTTTGTTGCTCACTGTATTATCACAAATTCATAAAAAAATAAAAAAAAGACTACTTATAGACTAATATAGGTGATTAAGTGACATTTATACTCAAGATTATTCAAATAAAAATATTTGTGCCACCATAATTTTAACCAAATCTATGTTAAACACTGATTATAGTTTATACAAAGTAATACTATGACTGTGGTGGTGCTCTGACTGATGAACAATGATTTTTCTTTGTTGCTGTAATACCGGTACTAGTACTGCAATAATGACTTGCATGGAAAGCCTTTCCTTTGCCTAACACTTGTGGTCAAGCTGTGTCGAGAAGAAAAAAACAAACAAACGTTAAAACATAAAATGTACAAACTTCTCCAGTTTCTTGCATGTTGAGTTGAACAGACAACACAGCGGTTCATCTACTCACACAAAACTGTCCAGCAGCTAATTGTTGTAATATAAAATGTATTGGTCTGGCATTATTTGACCGCTTAACTACATTTGTAAGACAAAACATTTGTAAGACACAGATCAAAAATTGCTGTTCAAATTGGGCATGGGCCAATATGGATTTATTTGAGCTGATACTGATATCCGATATTTGGCCTGCTGCTGTGGCCAACAAATACATTTTTTAAGGTAGCCCAAATATTGGTTAACTGGAATATATAATAATGACATGTTTGTACAGATCTAAACTACAACGTTGTACATTTACACAAACATGTTATGAAATGTCTTGTATTAGTATGTAAGTTCATACTTCAGTCTGTTTGCCAATGTTTTTAAACTGAACTTTGAACAGAATCCTACTGTTGAACATAAATCTCAGTGAGTTGTGGATGGGTGTCACTGACAATATATTAAAGACTTTACAAATGAAATGAATACTTCAGAGGAAACTTCTGTTTTTCTCAGTGCTGATGCTAATTTTGAGGCGTAATAAATTTTAAAACGCCACCACAAATTAAAATCAAATCTACATATGAAAAGAATTTGGGTGTCTTTACTTAAATTTGAATAGGTTGTGTATTGGTTGTTGTTTTAGTTAAAATTGGCATTGCTTTGATACAAACTGATCTAGTCAGCGCAACACTGTGCAGAGCCTATTTATCTGAAACAAGGGGCTGGACAGCTTGTTTATATTCCTCCGTGTCTTTATTTCAGGCAACCAAAGATGCAGGTCAGATTGCTGGTCTGAATGTCCTCCGCGTCATCAATGAGCCCACTGCCGCTGCTCTGGCCTACGGACTGGACAAGACCCAGGACAAGATGTGAGCTCTCAGAACAAGTACAGGACCATGTATAACCCTAACCTGCTTTTAAATTGAACGTGTCTCTCTGTTGTAGTATCGCTGTATATGATCTGGGCGGGGGCACGTTTGATATCTCCATCCTGGAGATCCAGAAGGGCGTGTTTGAGGTCAAGTCCACAAACGGAGACACATTCCTAGGAGGAGAGGACTTTGACCAGCACCTGCTCCGCCATATCGTCAAGGAGTTTAAGAGAGAGGTACACTACACTGCAAGAGTTTAGCTGGAGATTTTACTTGTGACCGCAATTAGAGATGAGTAAAATTTTTGGCTACACTAGACACCTCTGCTACCCAAGTAAGAGGGTAATGTTACTTTAAAATATTAAGTAGAAGTACAAAGCAGCGGTCGAGAAAAATGACTAAAGCATTAGTCAAAAATATTTTAAAAGCATTTGGGAAAACTAAAAGAAAACTAGTAAGCATAACTGTCAAAGTGTGCCGTTTTTATTTTGTGCTATCCTTTAAATAATGCACAAAATCTGTCATTTTCAATGATTTGTCCTTTCAATTATAATAATAATAATATTATTAAAGTGTGCCGTTTGCATTACAATTCATGTTAATATAATTGAAAGGACAAGTCATTGAAAATGACAGATTTTGTGCATTATTTAAAGGATAGACACAAAAATAAGAACTCAAATCGTATCTGAAGAAGCGGTGAAAGAAACACAAATATTTATTAGGGTTGTTCCGTTACTGGTATTGCCGATACAAATACTCGAAAAATGTGCAGTATCACAGCTTTTGTTTCTCACCCCATTGTAATTATACGGTATACCAACATGATTTTGCTGTTGGGCAGACGGGGGTGGACCTGCTGAAGGACAACATGGCTCTGCAGAGGGTCCGAGAGGCTGCAGAGAAGGCAAAGTGTGAGCTGTCCTCCTCCCTCCAGGTAAGACGACAGAACACCGATCTGTGGAAGGTCAGATGGTGACCATTCCACTGTCACAGTGACCTATGGAAATATATCTGTTTAGAATTTTCTCTGAAGAGACACTGAGCTGCAGTCCTGCATTAGCTTGTGGCATAAAAAAGTCTGAGATGGAGACTGGTTCATTTAACGCACGGGAAAAGCAGTTTTTAGTGCAAACTGGACTGATGAACTTCTGAACTCTACATTGTGTCCCTACAGAGCACAGAGGGGTGTGGGCTCTAGTTTCAAGTCAGCAAATTTCATGCCTTCTGTTGGCTTCTCTGCAAACAGCTACTCTGTAGTAGGTGTGCTGTTATAATGCCAATATTATTCCCCACCTCTACCTAAACTAATCTGTCACAGAAAGAAAAAATGGAATTAGGCATTTAAATAAATCAGTTGTGTTGTTGTTGCTTTGTCTTGCAGCTCTGCACATTTAAAAAAGTACCCAGGAATTTGATTTATGAATGGTAAAATGGATAGTAAAACAAAGATGCATCGATGCACAGGCTTGTGAGCCTCAGAATCATCTCTTTGAATAGTGAGACAGCCATAGAGTCTCACCTCTACACTACACTCTAATCATTTCCATACATTTCTAGTGCTTGTACAAACTCTTTTTAGAGTGCCTTCATGATGAGTTTTCCTGTTTTCAGACTGACATAAACCTGCCATACCTGACCATGGACGCATCTGGACCCAAGCATCTGAACATGAAGATGACCCGGGCCCAGTTCGAGAGCATTGTGGCAGACCTGATCCGGCGCACCGTGGCCCCATGTCAGAAGGCCATGCAGGATGCTGAAGTGTCCAAGGGAGACATCGGAGAGGTGCTGCTGGTCGGAGGCATGTCCAGGATGCCCAAGGTAAATGCATCATGATAGAGGTCTGCATTAGGGAGACTGTATAGGGCTGCAACTCATTAAGTGCGGGTCTCTTGTCCACTCCCAAGTCCCAAGTCTGGGTTCCAAGTGGAGTCACCAGCCATTGCTCCTTTGACTCTGTCAGGTAAACTCCTGGACTTAGGACTTGTAATTCAAGTACTGAACTTAAAACCTAAACATTTGTAACTTTAACAAGGACCAACTGTAAACACATTAATCTCCTAAAGAATCGGCACTTTACACCAGATTCAATTAAAACTAGTTTCCATCTGCAGTCCCTGGACAGGTTAACAAGTGATTAAAATACATTCAAATATCCACATTTACAATCAAACCATGTATTCACCCATTCTATCATTTAATCACATCACTCTCCACATTTCCACATTCATCTGTAAATTGCTCAAATACAATGTAATGTAGGGACATTTCTGACAATTTACCACATGCAAGTGGTAAATGAGTGTTGTTGTTGTGTCTGGGAGCTTATTCTATTCTTTGATGCCCTTATATGAAAAGGCTGGCTGTGCGAAGTCCGAGTCTTAGTTTAGGGAGCCTTCAGTCATTGGGTGTTTCAGAACCCGAGGATCCTAGCAATTGGGAAACTCTTTGGAGAGATTCACATCATCAGAGCACCGCCAAATAGTGTTGCAATTCCCCAGAAGGCCTTTGTCCTTTGCTTTAACTCCATTTGACTCATTTACCAAGGATACATGTGTGTTTAGCAAAAAATTATAGAAGATCTTAGAAGATCTCAAAGGAAAGAGAGACAGTACTCAATAATAACAAAAGCAGAAGCAGCAGGATGTGGTGCTCATGTACCATGTATTGTGACAAGTATACAAAAAAAGTGTGTGCAAAATTTACCAAGTACACTGTAAATATTGCACTTACAAACTGAATAGTTTGATAAGCTCTGCTTAAGAGTTCCACCATTCAATACTTTCCGCTGTAATAATCCACACCATGTCCCATAACATTGAATCCTGTGGATCCTTGGCCACCTCGGAAAGCTTGACATTGCCGGCAGTGCACTGCAACTTAAATTTGGCAGTTGTTGGTAAAAAAGTTGGTAAAAAATTTAAGCAGTAAAATGCATTTTAATCAAATAAAATTCATCAAGTAAATATTTAGCTATATTAGCCATGTTACTGCAGGTAACGCCATTATCAGATCGAATTAATTCAAATTTGGACAATTGCAGCAAATGAACGAAGGGGATTGTGGATAAAATAATCATCTCAAGTTGTTTATTTAATGATCAGCATCAACAGGTTGTTCAGTTGACCTTCATTATTCAGAAATGTCTTCATGTGTTAACATGCATTAAAACAGTGTCAATACTTTTCATTTGTAGAGACATTGATGTTTATTAACATTTTTATCGAGTTTTATCGTATTTGATTAGGTCATGTGACACGGTGCACTCATTCCCTCTAAAGCCTGTTTCACATGTGATTCAGGTAGAGTGAACAGGCCACTTGGCTTTGTTTCAGATGAGCCAACTCTTGAGGAGAGTTACAAAGTGGTCTTTGTGTGTTTCTCAGTTTCCAGGATTCTTCCTCCATTTTCAGTTATGGACCTTGATGTTCTGGTGGGCTGCTCAGAGCAACGCTTCTATGTTTCTACGAATCCTAGAAGACTGCCAGAGGTGTTCATTCAGTACTTTCAGCACTGCTCTGTGATAGTCAGTAGCAGAGAGTTGTTGCTATTGTGACAAATCTAATCATAAAACTTGCACCACCTTGGCCCCTGACATGGAGTAGGCTTGTCAGCTGCCTGTTATTTTGTTTCAGTATGAATACCATTCCCACTATCAATTTCAAACTGAAATGAGTTTGTGTCTTATTTTTATTTAAACAAATTTTGTCTTTTTGAATGGACTAAAATCCATATGGGACCATCTCTAATCACTACCATATCATACAGTGATTGAACCTTCTGATCGCATGTAACCCCCTCTCCCTGATCCCCCTCAGGTCCAGCAGACAGTCCAGGACCTGTTCGGCCGAGCCCCCAGTAAGTCTGTGAACCCCGACGAGGCAGTGGCCATCGGTGCGGCCATCCAGGGCGGGGTGCTGGCCGGGGACGTGACAGACGTGCTGCTGCTGGACGTCACCCCTCTGTCCCTGGGCATCGAGACTCTGGGAGGGGTCTTCACCAAGCTCATCAACCGCAACACCACCATCCCCACCAAGAAGAGCCAGGTACCACACACAATCTGAACTCCAGGGTTAGCAGGTTTTTCTTGTAAAAATGTTCTTATTTTACAACAGTTGTTTTTTGGGGGGGTTTTTTTGTGTTTTTTTGTTTTACCAAAAAAAAAAAAAAAATCATTTGACTGAAATTAAAGTAAGATTAGTTGAGATTAAAGTAAGTCCACTTTAAAAAAAAAAAAAATTATATATATATATATATTAAAAAAAAAAAAAAAAAAGTGGACTTGCTCCAATACAGATAAGCATAAGCAGCTCTTGAGATTAAAGTAAGACAAGATTTACTCACACACGGGGAAAAATCATGAACAGGACCTTTTTTATAGAAGGGGGGGAATGATGCTCATTTTGCACATGGGACAATAAAATCTCAAAAGTCCTCTTGTTTTGTTTGTTAGGTTTTCTCAACGGCAGCGGACGGCCAGACACAGGTGGAGATTAAGGTGTGCCAAGGTGAGAGGGAGATGGCTGCAGACAACAAGGTCCTGGGACAGTTCACCCTGGTGGGCATCCCCCCCGCTCCCCGAGGAGTACCCCAGATCGAGGTCACCTTTGACATCGACGCCAACGGCATCGTGCATGTGTCTGCTAAAGACAAAGGCACGGGCCGCGAGCAGCAGAGTGAGTCCAATACTGATATGAAACTGTAAAGAGAATCATCTATTTCAGGAGTTATTATGAAACTTGTCTGCTTGTGGAGATGCTATTGCTTTGTCTAGAATTTATTAAATTATACTAGGATTATCACAAGTTAAAACATTATATGAATTGATGCTTAATTGAGTATCTAGTTTTGATACTAGTTTTAGTAGTATGAATAAAAAATTAAAAAAATCCCAGATGGGACAACATTTGATCTTTCTTGAACATTGTTGGAAAAATCTTGAACCAAACATATGATAAAACCATTGTGATTAAATTATATATGTATATATTTTTTAATTATCATTGTGGTATCAAACTCTGTGTTGAGGCTATTCCTCAGTATCAAAATCGAGCTTGAAATTTTAGTACCTAAATTATACCAGTTTATATTCCTCAAAAATGCTGGGAAAAAACATGCATTCTTAATGTGAGGGGGCTCACCATTCCACAGATCTGACCTGTAACTTGCTCTAGTGGTGTTACCTGCTTGCCTTCACTTAAGTAAATTTAATGCCATACTGTGCTTCACCTAGAATGTTATAATCAATTCTCCATGTTGACAAGCAGGTAACGGACCCTCCTCCAGAAAAGTTGTGTAGTCCACCTTTTAATAATTTACCCTGAAGCTTCAGAGTAGCCCTTCACTGTTCTGAAGTGTTTTGAGATGAGCGATCCTGCACTTGAGTTTCTGGCTAATGGGTGATCTTTTGTGTGCAGTTGTGATCCAGTCTTCTGGAGGTCTGAGCAAAGACGATATTGAGAACATGATCAAGAACGCTGAAAAGTATGCCGAGGAGGACCGCAGGAGGAAGGTGACAGACCCATATATTTCAAGTCTGGTTCATTTCACCCAAAATTCAATCACACTTAGTCAGGTTTGGAACCTTAGTGGATTTTTCAAGTCGCAGAATAAATAACCAGCATCTTAAGTAAAACCTATAGGTCGGAAGGTTCCATTTGGCCTGTGGTCCATTGGCTTTAACCCATGTGTTAGTGTGTAGCTACAGTATTAATGGTTTTGGGTTTTTTTGTTGTTGTTTTTTTTGATAATCTACAAAACTGATCTGTGAGTTGTGCTATGTGCAGGACCGAGTGGAGGCAGTAAACATGGCCGAGGGTATCGTTCATGACACAGAATCCAAGATGGAGGAGTTCAAAGATCAGCTCCCTGCAGATGAGGTACACATCTGAACACTGACATCATTGTTTGTTTAGTTCAGGTCCAAGTAAAGCTTGTGTTCTGCTGCGGTCCACAGTGCACCAAGCTGAAGGAGGAGATCACCAAAGTGCGAGACCTTCTGACCAACAAAGACTCAGAGACCGGAGAGAACATCAAACAGGCAGCAACTAACCTGCAGCAGGCCTCACTCAAACTCTTCGAGATGGCCTACAAGAAGGTCTGCACACAAGCACACTTTTACAATTACTGATGGCCAGGACACATCAGCTTGTTTACACAATGATTAAGCCATACTGTGGAACATTCAATTTAGGAGGTTGCAAAATCTCTACTAAAAGATACTTAGTTTACTTGAAGTACCATATAGTAGAATTTAAAAGGAAACATTTTTTTCTTTGGTCTCTTGGCATTGAATTGACTCGCTCTGACTTTGTACATTTATGTCCTGCAGATGGCAGCAGAGCGCGACAGCAGCAGCGGCTCCTCCAGCTCGACAGAAGGAGAGAAGAAGGAAGGCCAGCAGTAACCTTTGCACTTTGGCTGTTTCCATGACAACAGGACTCTGGGCTCGGGGTTTGGCGTGGGGGGCATAGTCATCATAATACAAAAGACTGAGCAAATCCCATTTGTGCTCTGGCGTTTGTCATATGCTCTAATTTAAATGTTCATTTTTACATTCTACCACACAGTCATGTTGTCTCATAATGTACATTATATTTTTTTTGGTATTTTCTGCAATAGCTCATTCAGACATTGCTTACTGGGGTGGGTGATTCACAATTCTGATGCAAAAATGCTTCCTGAGATTCAATGCTTTGTTTTCAGTCTAGTTCTGCACTCGGACACTTTCCAAGCCCACTCCTCCTATTGGTCAACCTCTGTTATGTGTTGAGTGAGTGGGTTTGGCCAGTCTAAAAGAAGTATGAAGAAACTGCTTTAATAACTTGTCAAAGGCAGTATAGAGCCAAAGGTTCACAGATGGGGATATAATCCATAACCTTGCTCTATAAAATTGTGGAAAATCTTTTGCGATATCGCCCACTCCAACCTGGCTCCAAGAGAAAGTGCCCAAAGCAATTTGTTTGATGTAAAAGCTCAAATAATTACAAAAAATGTAAATTAAAGTTAATTTTAGAGTTTGGGCTAAGAGAAACTGCCGGTATTGGAATTGCACAAGACCTATTCACATACTTTAGTTCATTTCAAGCAAAGTTGTCAGCTTTTTGTAATTTATTTTGTTATTTCAAAAAAAAAAAAAAAATCCTTGAAATAAGAAAAATGCATTTTAAAACAAGTGAAAAGAATTTACAATAACTTTAATGTTACTATAACTACAAAATTCTGAATTCAAGTAATTTAAACACTGTAACTGTAACTGTCTCGATGACCTGTTCAGTCTTCTGCCTATGTTCTGATCAGAAATGAAAGCATATAATGTACAAACTGTATAGTAGTGTTGCATAATAAGGATTCCCTGGACACAGTGGAGGTTCAGGTTCTTGTGGTTAGGCTGCGGAGGATCTGAGCGGACTATTTGAGTTTCATCGTAAACTTGAGATGGGGTATTAATTTTCAATGTGATTATATTCTGAAATGGTCACAAGAACCGTTTGCTGTCTTTTCTAATAAAATGTGAAATGCCATAGACTGGTATCTTTGAATCCTTGATGTGTATTTTTTTATAATGAGGAAAGATAAGGGAATATTTGGGTTTAACAAGTTTTATTATAGTGAAAATAAATAAAATCCATAAGTGAAGATGTCTGTGTGCCATCATAAAAATCCATGTGCACAAAGAATGAGGTCAGCTGACTACCTGAATACACCGAATGACCAAAAAATCCATTGATGGAATACATCAATGGATTTTTTAATTCCCTGATGGCATGGGCATATTCCAAGATGACATTGCCAGGTTTCATCAGGCTCAAATTGTGAAAGAGTGGTTCAGGGAGCATGAGACATCATTTTCACATATGGATTGGCCACCACAGAGTCCAGACCTTAACTCCATTGAGAATCTTTGGGATGTGCTGGAGAAGGCTTTGCACAGCGGTCAGACTCTACCATCATCAATGCAAGATCTTGGTGAAAAATTAATGCAACAGTGGATGGAAATAAATCTTGTGACATCGCAGAAGCTTATCGATACAACGCCATAGTGAATGCAAGCCGTAATCGAAGCTAAAGGCGGTCCAGTGAAACATTAGAGTGTGTTAGAGTGTGTGACCTTTTTTTTGATAGTGACTTTTTTTGGCCAGGCAGTTTTTTCATGTTTTTCATTCTGCTCTTCATTGCATTTTTTTTTTAAACCATATTGTACATTTGAAATAGTTTTTGGGGGATAATTCTACTTTACGGTCATTTGTCAGTGGCATAAATTTGTTTAAGTATTGTCGTTTATCATCTCTATTTTCTTACTAATTCATACAGCAAAATCTGTTATTGTAACATGCCTACATACTCCCAGATAGAGGCAAGAGGCATTCCCCCTTGATCATTTCTATTTGTGACTAGACACAAGAACTTAACTGTACTAAGGGTAAAAAAAAAATTTAAAAAAATCACCATTTCAACAATATTAATTTCAGCTGTGTCTATCTGTATTAAATATTATTGGTATATAGAATGTTGTGATCTGTCAGCTGAAATGACAGATCACAAAAATGACAGAAAGCCTTGGTAATTGTACCCTTTTTTTTTCTGATAATAAAATCTGGTCCATTAACTTGAAAACAGCAGATTTTCAGCTGCTTGCCTCATATAATGTTGACATTTCAGTTAAGCAAGCAGGAGACTTTCATTTATGTTTTAAATTTTGAAAAATGGCTTTGCTGTGGGCAGGGATAGGTGGAAAAGGTAAGGTACTTTATTGTCCCCCAGGGAAATGCATTCGCTACATTTGACCCATCCTTCAATGTCACTGGGGTGTCTCATCAGGAGCAGTGAGCACTGCAGAGCAATGCTTGGAGACTCAACCCCAGATCTTGAGTAGGTCTTGGTTAAGATCACCTTAGCTGGAGGATTTTACCTGTTGTCCATGAAAATGCAGAAGATTAGAGGATTACTCAAACATGCAACAATCACCCAGAATAAAGGTGACTTCTGAAACTGCAAAATGTAGGTTTTTGTTAGTTTAAAAATATAGAAATATGCAAAAACATAATATAAGAAAATATACTCATTACTGTGAACAATTATTGCTGTAAAGCTTTGAACCACTAGATGGGGCCATAGACTGCAAGATATATATATATTCCCCTTGTTGCTATTGAATTCAATTGGATTAAAGGAACATATGTAGTTTTTGCGTTTTCATGATTAAATAAATAAATAAATAAAAATAATATAATCATCAATTTGAGTTGCCAGGGCCTTAACCTGCCGATAAAAGACACAAGTTTTTTCTCATTGTCAGTTTATGAACAGGCCATGTGAAAGCTCAGAACTTCCAGAATTCACTCATTGAGCTGCAGAGGCTGCACTAGTACTAATTAATGATTGGCTGCAGGTGCTGGAGTTTACATAGTGACCATTCAGATCAGAGAGAGTCCATTTAGATTTAAATTAACTGTATGTCAGCATTGAAACTGGCAACCCAAATAAGAGACTCATGTGAGGCTCATTCCGCGTTCTGATTGGATAATCGTCTTGAGATGCAAAACACCAACATTAGCAGCAGAGATTACAATTGTTATCATATTACTGTCACACAAGATGGGGATCTAGATAGATGTACTTGTTTAATTCCTTCTAATGTGTCCAACTGAAACTACGTCTTGACCTTAGGTTTGTTTAAAGTGAATGTGATATTTTATTGCTTTGCATTGAATATGGCTTTAAAAGATATCTATCTAGAATTTAATTATTAATGGGTGTTTTATAGTGCAAAAACATTATAGATTTGTGCCTAATCTTAACCAGACAGAGGGCCTACGACAACACATTCATGGACAAACTACATAATATGTTATTTGTTATTAGTTATTAGGCTACATGTTGACAGTTAAATATGTCTTGTGTTTGTGACTACAAACCAGACCAGACCAAACTTTCCCTATGCAAGGAGAGTAGAACACAGCAGTAGAACAAAAACTTTAAAAAGGAACCTTATAGAAAAGTATCGTGAACTAAACATACAATCTTTGAAGTGCTAATAAATGCAAAAAAAAAACCCCAAACAAACTGAAATTAACTTTATCACCTTTAATAACATTTAATAGAGAACCAAAGCAATAAGTCTTAAAGAGTCAAATGAATGACAAATGAAAAAGTAGGGATATGTGGGTGGAGGCTGAGGTTGAGGTGGAGATCTGCAGGGTAGTGCATTCTGGTTGGAGTTCTGCAGCCACACTCTCTTGGTACATTTTGACTCTCATGCAGGGGTTTGAGACAAATGCACCCTGTTACACTGACATCTGCAGGTGTGATCCAAGTGGAGTGGGAGTGCCTCTCCCCAGATCAGACCTGTAACGTTGCATAGGGGCACCTTCTGTGTGTCTCCATGGGGATAGATGAAGCAATAACATCTCCAGGGGGACCGTCCACCTGAAAAGTAAGTGCACTTTGATCACCAGGACTCTCAGACTTCTAAAAGGATAGAAATCCCAGGGCTGCTCCCATTCAGGCCACTGGCGTTCTGAGGGGAGTAACTGCCATAGAATGTTAATTGTTCCCCCATTTGAAAATTTTATTGCAAAGTGCAGAAAAAGTTTAAAAAGTAGAGTAATTACATCTCAAAATGACTGCCCTGGGAGTTATAGTGATACGCACTTCTACATTGAAGTACCTCCCAGCCATTTCCTTATGAACCAGATTTTGTTGCTTAAATGTCTCCTCCTCCCTGCTGTGGCAGTCACACAGATATGCAAAGGGCAGCGTTGTCCCCCTGGCTCCTCCTCACTTTTCTTTCTTGTGTTTACGCCTCGGTCAGCAGCTGCGTCCATGCATTATTAACCAGCCCCATCCTGGATTTTTCACTAGTGGGAGTGGATGTGTTTACTTTGTAGCATGAATACAAGATGGACTTCAGCAGATGAGGTGAATGGTTCAACTCTGAAGTGTGGGACAGCTGTCAAGGATTATTTTAAAGGAAACATCTCTCATCATTATCTTACTCAGAGATTAATTTTGAGTGCTCAAAGTTTTCACCTACCCCCTATCCCCGCCCACAGCTCTGTACTTACTGTGGTTATTCACAAATCTTTTGACTCAGTAGTTGCATTTCCATTATCCTATTTTTAATATTTTGAAGATTTGCATAAGTAACGTGAGGGGGAAACATACAACATATTGTTGCACTGCACAGTGCTTTTGGTTCAGGCTAAAAACAACATGTTGGCCAACTAATAAACAGAGACACATCTAATCTTCATTAGCAAAGAAACTCAGGGAAAGTTTATACTTGTCCAGCACTGTGGACAAGTCACACAACTTCAGAGATCATTCTGTTTTAACATCAATGCGGTGCTTAAACAAAGACTGAGGCAGCAGGCTTTAGCTTTGTGGTAAAACATATCTATAGCATCATTACAGTTTAAAGAACCTGCTAACTTTTGAACTTAACACAAATGCATACAGCAAATGGCTAAATAATAGAGAAAGTGTGTCTCTGGTAAAACCAAACCAAACAGACTGTGTGGTGCGTCCTCTGCAGGATTAGGAGTGTCACAACACAGAGGAGACAGGTGCTCCCTGTAACCAGGTAACCAACACCCAGCGCTTGGATGGAAAGAGGGATAAAGTCCCATTTGTTATATGCTTGTCTGAAGCAAAATTTGGAAACATGTGCATTTCATATGCATGGAAAAGCTTTTTTTCTAAATACAGAACACTTTGTAAAAGGGTTGAAACATTTGTCACAATCAGATTGAAATTGAAGTTTACTACACAGTATTAATAGCAAACCACAATTACTTACATCTTATATTGTAAAGACTTGTCTAACTCTGTTGTTTAAACATGTACAGAAATGCACTAGTATTACTTTAGCAATTTATATTTTAGTTCGGTCCCAAATGTTAATTCTCCTGGGCATTTTTAAAATATAGTCTATATGAATTCTTATTTCAAAACAGATTTCTGATCTGAAATTCCCCCATTTCATTGCATCTCTGTCCTGACAATAAATATACTGCGTTGTGTCTGTGTGTGTAGTACATATCTAATACAGACCCCCTTAAATTTTTCACTCTTTGTTATATTGCAGCCATTTGCTAAAATCATTTAAGTAAATTTTTTTCCTCATTAATGTACACACAGAACCCATATTGACAGAGAAACGCAAAGTTGTTGAATTTTTTGCAGAATTATTAAAAAAGAAAAACTGAAATGTCACACGGCCATAAGTATTCAGGCCCTTTGCTTAGTATTTGGTAGAAGCACCCTTTTGAGCTAATACAACCATGAGTCTTTTTGGGAATGATGGAACAAGCTTTTGACACCTGGATTTGGAGATCCTCTGCCATTCCTCCTTGCAGATCCTCTCCAGTTCTGTCAGGTTGAATGGTGAACAATGGTGGACAGCCATTTTCAGGTGTTTCCAGAGATGCTCAATTGGGTTTAAGTCAGGGCTCTGACTGGCCATTCAAGAATTCTCTGTGTCCTCTGTAAATTATTTAAATTTGCAAGGAGCCATCTGTACATCATGGCAACGGACAACAGATGAAAACTAGCCTCTTGGCTAATTCTGGCATGTTAAACAGTTACTGTTGGTCAACATGCACTGTCCGCTTTAAATAAATAAATACATTAAATAAACACCTTTGTTATTTTAGCTGTGTGCTTAGGGTCTTCGTCTTGTTGGAAGGTGAACCTCCTGCCTGAGCACTCTGGAGAGGGTTTTCGTCCAGGATATCACTGTACTTAGCCGCATTCATCTTTCCTTCGATTGCAACCAGTCGTCCTGTCCCTGCAGCTGAAAAACACCCCCACAGCATGATGCTGCCACCACCATGCTTCACTGTTGGGACTGTATTGGACAGGTGATGAGCAGTACCTGGTTTTCTCCACACATACAACTTAGAATTAAGGCCAAAATGTTTCTATCTTGGTCTCATCAGACTAGAGAATCTTATCCTATTGAATCTTATCTTGGTGTCATGATGCCGGTTTGTCCTGTCCTCCCGTGCTCTCTCCCCCTCCCCTACCTGTGTGTCTGGAGCTGGGCGGAGTGCCTGTCTCCTCCCGTGCGCACCTGGAGCGCATCTGCAATCAGCACCACCTGCGGCTGAGTATTTGAGAGCTGAGCAGACTACACTCGGAGCCAGACCGTCCGCGTGTACAACGTGAATGCCTCTAGCTTGTTTGATTCCTGTTGCCTTTTTGCATGCGCTTATTTGGATTTTTGCTACTCTCCAGACCCCTGCCTCTGCTCGCCCAGCTCCAGCTCCTACGTTCCTGTCCTGGTGTCGTCTCCTGCTCGTCTCGTCCTCCGTCCTGTCCTGCTCCCTGGCTGTTGCCTGGTCTCCGCTCTGGTCTCCGCCTGTCCTGCCTGTCCTGGTCCTCGTCCTGGTCCTGTTCTGCCCGTCTTCCCTGCACCGCACCTGCCTGACCCGTCTTCCGCTCCCCGGTTCCTGTACCTGCTTTGTGAACTGTTAAAGACTGTATTTTCACCTCCTGTAAATAAACACTGTTTAAACTCGCTCTGGTCTGCACTTTGGGTCCAAACCTGCCCGTTACGACACTTGGAGTCCTTCAGGTGTTTTTTTTTTGTTGTTTTTTTAGCAAACTCCATGTGGGCTTTCATGTGTCTTGCACTGAGGAGAGGCTTCCGTCAGACCACTCTGCCATAAAGCCCCGACTGGTGGAGGGCTGCAGTGATGGTTGACTTTCTAGAACATTCTGCTATCTCCCAACTGGATCTCTGGAGCTCAGCCACAGTGATCTTTTGGTTCTTCTTTACCTCTCTCATCAAGGCTCTCAGTTTGGCCAGATGGCCAGCTCTAGGAAGGGTTCTGGTCATCCCAAACATCTTCCATTTAAGGATTATTAAGGCCACTGTACCACCTTAAGTGCAGCAGATTTTTTTTTTTACCTTGGCCAGATCTGTGCCTTGCCACAATTCTTTCTCTGAGCTCTTCAGGCAGTTCCTTTGACCTCATGATTCTCATTTGCTTTGACAGGCACTGTGAGCTGTAAGGTCTTATATAGACACTCCAATCAGTATAATCAAACACAGCTGGACTCCAATGAAGGTGTAGAATCAAGGATGATCAGAAGAAATGGACAGCACCTGAGTTAAATATATGAGGGTCACAGCAAAGCGTCTGAATACTTATGGCCATGTGATAGTTCAGTTTAGCTTTTTTAATAAATCTGCAAAAATTTCAACAGCCAATAGCAAATGGCTGCAATATAATATATAAAGATTGAAAAATTTAAGGGGGTCTGAATACTTTCCGTACCCACTGTAGATGTGTTTTTATTTTACTATATATGTATTCATACACATACACAAACACTACACACACACACACACACACACACACACATCTATCTTTGGTGTTCCTAGTACTGCGCTTTTCTGGACTGAAATGTCTGATGTTTTTCCTGAGATCTGCTGTAGCCACTCCTCCATTTTGGAGGTCACTGCCCTGCGTGCACCACTGATGTCTTCACCTTCCAGGCCTTCTCCAGCTCTTCTTTGCCCCCTGGTATTTCTCTAGTTTCTCATGTTCCTTTTTCCTGATGTTCCATTCACTTGGTACTGCAGTGTCCACCACAACAACTTTGCTCTGTTATTTATCCACCACCACAATATCCAATTGGTTCATCACCATTGTGTATCTGGAAGTCCCACAGGATCTTGGCTTGCTCATTCTCTACTACCTTTGGAGGTGTTTCTCACTTTGACCTTAGGGTTTCTAGTCCGTACTCACATGCAGACATTTCTGTACACTATGCAAAATCAAAATCTTACATCCAATTACTTTAACTAACTCTTTTGAAAATCAATTTCCCTATCACAGAATACTTTCATTAAAAAGTTTTTTTTTTTACTTCTAGGATATTAACTGGCTGCACATAACATACCTAGATCACCATGATACCTTTTATTGTTTTGAAAATGCTATATTTGCTGAAGACAACATATTAACATGCTTAATAAGTTTCACTTTTGTTTTTGACGCTCTGAGTCTCCCCTCATTTGCTCTCCATGTTAAGTCACTCCCCCTTCAGAGCACTATCATAACAATCAGTGTGCTTCCCGCAAATAAAACTACTGCACATCGCATCAGGTTTGTCAAGTTGTTATGTACAATTTTGTATCATATTTTTTGTATATTTATGGAGAATTGTGATGTGGGAGCATGGGTTACGTAGACTTGTGGGCTGGGGCTAGGCCTGGAAGAGATTGCAAAATTATTTTCCCGGACTATAGGTTGCTCTGAGGTATAAGTCACTCCAGTGAAAAAATGCATAATAACGAAAAATATATATATATAAGTTGCTCTGGGCTATAAGTAGAATTTGTTGGAGAAATTTATTTTACAAAATCTGAGACCAAGAACAGACATTTTATGTTTAAAAGTAAGTTATAATAATAACAAAAAAATAGAGAACATTGGACTGAATAGCAACACAGCACGCGAACGTAACATACAGACAACGACCTGTCTGGTGTGTTTACGTAAGATGTTAACAGTTAATCAGATAACTACTCTAACGTAACATATTGTCCGCAAACATAAGAGACACCAGAGTTCTTTTCACTGATGTTTACTGTGGTCTTACTCCTTCATCACAATTCACACCATAGAACGAGCAAACACATCAAATATAACATAAGCTCTGGCTCATATTACATATACACACACTGTGGTATGTATATTTTCCATGAATGTGAATGCATGGAAAATATACATACCACTTTGGCCTGCTAGTAAACAAACTAGTGAATCAAGAACTTTATATTTTACCTCTCAATAGTTTCTTAAATAGTGCTCTGTCGGGTAAGACTTCACATTAGCGTAAAAGGCTGAACTGGGAAACAGGAAGTAGTCTTTGCGACCTTAAAAACTAAACATTTACAATACTGTCCCAAATGAAAATTATCAACTTTATGGTCTTATAACCCCTCCTCAAACCGCCACCTTAACGTGGTTGAGCACCCGGATGATCCTGGGAGCTACGTTGTCGGGGGCTTTATGCCCCTGGTAGGGTCACCCATCGCAAACAGGTCCTGGGAGACGGGTCTGACTAAGAGCGGTTCAGAAGCCCCACATGAAGAGAGAAACAACGAGGCCAGTTACGTCGCCCGGACTGGAGTTACCGGGGCTCCACCCTGGAGCCAGGCCTGGGATGGATGCTTGGCAGCGAGCGCCTGGTGGCCGGGCCTTTCCCCACGGGGCCCGGCCGGGCCCAGCCCGAAGGAACAACGTGGGGCCGTCCTCCCGTGGACCCACCACCTGCGAGAGGAGCCATGAGGGGTGGGTGCAGAGAGATCTGGGCGGCAGTCGAAGGTGAGGACCTCGACGACCGGATCTACGGACATGGAGTCTGGGTCAAAGGTATACTGTCAAAGCCAGACTTAGAGAGACTTATCCATGCATTTGTCTCCAGTAGGTTAGACTACTGTAACGGCCTGCTCACTGGCTTCTCCAAATGAGCATCAAGACAGCTGCAGTACATCCAGACGCTGCTGCTCAGGGCCTGACTAGAACCAGGAAGTACGAGCACATAAGTCCTGTGCTCAGGTCTCTACACTGTCTTCCTTGTGTATAAGTCTCTCCATGGCCCAGGTCCAAAGTACATATCTGACACGTTAGTGTCATATGAACCATCTCGCACTCTGAGGACTTCAGGGACCGGCCTCCTGCTGGTGCCCAGAGTCAGGACTAAACATGGGGAATCAGTGTTTCAGTTTTATGCAACTAAAACCTGGAACAATCTTCCTGAAGATGTGAGACAGGCCTCTACTTTGACAATGTTTAAATCCAGGCTCAAAACAGTTCTGTTTAGCTGTGGATATGACTGAAAGGTTTTTATTCTGCACTCTTCTGTTTTAATGTTAATTTTACAATGATTATTTCTGATTATTTATGGTTTGATTTGTGTGATATTAATGTCTTTATTATTCTGTAAAGCACTTTCAATTACTTTGTGCTATACAAATAAACTTGCCTTGCCTTGCCATGAAGCGCCGCTCCGGAAGTAGATGAAGCACCCCTTTCACGTGGCTGTCATACTGGTACACAAGCCTAGAATGCCCTTGCACAGTTGTCAGTGTGACAATAACGAAGATGTAAAATGATATACACTGAGGCAAATAACTATTTGAACACCCTGTGATTTTGCAAGTTCTCCCACTTGGAGGGGTCTGAAATTTTCATCTTAGGTGCATGTCCTCTGTGAGAGACATAATTTTTAAAAAAAATCTGTAAATCACATTGTTTGATTTTTAAAATAATTTATTTGTATGTTATTGCTGCAAATAAGTATTTGAACGCCTGTCTATCAGCTAGAATTCTGACCCTCAAAGACCTGTTAGTCCACCTTTAAAAAGTCCACCTCCACTTATTATCCTAAATTAGAAGCACCTGTTTGAGGGCCTTTAGCTGCATAAAGACACCTGTCCACCCCATACAATCAGAAAGACTCCAACTACTCACATGGCCAAGACCAAAGAACTGTCGAAATGCACAAAATTGTAGACCTCCACAAAGCTGGAAAGGGCTATGGGGCAATACTTATTTGCCTCACTGTACGTCGCATCTGAGTATAAGTCACACCCCCTGCCAAACTATGAAAAAGTGCGACTTATAGTCTGGAAAATAAACATGCATGGATGACATTTAAACCTCTTTGGGCATGTTTTTGACAATGTGGTAGAAAAAAAAAAAGGATTTTGCATAATACCCCCTGTTTAATTGTAACAGTGGGGAGTAATTCTCAGACGTAAGCTCAGTGTCTTTTTTTTAATTCATGTTTTGCCAAACACCAATGCAAAACAGCTCCTCTGAGCAGTGTGACAGCTGAATAGTACTTTTTCTGAAACAGAATGTTGAAGATGACAGGTCTCTTTCACCGCTGGAAATCCAAGTTGAAAGACCAGTCCAGATAAAATAGCTGGCATTATTTCCTCATTGGTGCCTGAGTGGTCTTCAATGAGTGACCTTCTGAGAAAGTGAGATAGACTGCTGCTGTCAGAGCCTTAAACCCCCATTGAATCTTGATTGTAATGCTTTGATGGATAATTAGCTAATGGCCGTTGCAAATGTATTTCTATGACAGTGTATTCATATCCCAGAGATGACAGATCACCGACAACGGGCCAAATGTCAAGTAAATGTCAGAATAAATGGGAGGAGAGGTTGGGAAGGAAGCCATTTTGGCCAACAGGGCAGTTATGTTTGACAGTCAGTCAGAGTAAAAATCAATCAAGCATTTACAAATCAGTATTTGTTTTGGTGAGATTATGAAACAAAGATAGGAATAAAAGCCAACACACACCAAGACACTTTGACTCGCGGCAAAAACATCGCGGCAAAGTACCACAATACATTCTAGAAATCGCAACGCTTAAAGTTGAGCTGGAATTCTAAAACCTTGCTAATGCCAAACTGATATGTGTAGCACTGTCAATTGAATTCATGGATTTATTAAAATAACTGGATAAGGTAGACCTATTGAGTTGGATTAGGGCCACTCATTGTGCCGCCCAGAAAGCATTTATCTCAAAGAGAGCAATGTACACACAAACTGCTTGTGTTTGGCTGACCGGGCACCTGCAGCTTTCACAATGGGTGGATTTGGTGTAAATTCATACCTATTCTCAGCTCAAAGTCCTTCAGTCCTCTTAAAACACCTTTTTAATTAGCCACAGCTTGCTCCATGCACACCCATTGACTTGAGCAGCCATGTTTAGGCCCCGGGGTTGACTGAGTTCTACACATTTATCAATCTGGAACGGTTCTCACTGAAAGCATTCGGGAAAAGGTGTAATGCCATGATGAATATTTGAATATGACTGGCCAAAGTATCACAACAGTGGAAGCCGAAAAAATCAAACTTTTGTTAAATCCAGTTGAGAGAAAAGCACAAACATACCTGTATTCTCTGTCCAGAAATGCACAAAATGTTTCCCTCTGCACATTTTTACAAATTAAATACTCCATATTTTTGCTGAAATAGGCTGAATGTTTGTTTTGGTTCACTTGGACGCAGAGAATCCATCTTGCATGAAATCGGTTAACATGCTTTTTAACTGTCAGATTGCAAATTTGCTGACCTGCTTTATAATTAATATCTCTACAATTACTGGACTTACTCAACGTATTATCCATCAGCACAATTAAATTAAAGGGAAATATTTTCTTTCACAATGGCCTCAGAAAGTGGCCATTATTCATTTATAAAGACGTGATTGTTGCCACTTGAAAGGAGTTTAAATTGTAAGACTATTATGGCACATTTCTGGAGCCAGTCCCTTAACAAATAATTATATTTGTAGACCATAAGTTTTGTGGGTCATAAGTTTTGGCTATCTCTAACAGTATAGGCCCCTGCCCCCCATCTGAAATCATCAAATTCTAGAACATGAACACAACCTATTGACCCGCCTGCATTTGGACCTTCAAAGTAGAAGGGAATGGCTCACTAGGAAATATCTATCCTATATGCCAGTTACATGTGCATTTATTGCTCAAAATATCTTGAAAAACATGAATTCTTTCAGGGTCACCTCTTGACAGATCTGACCCATAACCTAACCATGTACATCAGTCAAGTGGCAGTTTTTGAAGAAAATTCTAGTTCTAAAAAGGAATCCCTTTATGTCACAAATGGACAAATTTATGGACAAATTCCATACAAGGAGCACAATTTTAGGACTGTTTGAACATTTTTGACAAAATAAAGATGTGCTCATATATTTTTAGCCTAATCATAACTATTGTGTAAATTAGACAAGCTTTTGTGTACAGTATGGTTGCTAGGTAACATGTGCCCACTGTCCAACCAGAAAGCAAAATGATAAAAATCATCAAATGAAAAACTAGGCAAGATTTTGCATTTAAGGCTTAAATATAATGATGTTTACTACATTTGAGTGAAACGTGCAGTCTGACCTGCCATGTGCACTTTAAATAGCACAACTTATTTTCCATGTATGGTAATGAGTACAACAACATTGTTAAACTACCAGATTTCACACATGTCTAGGTAACACCAGCGTTTTCTCTTAGTACCAATCATTATAACATGTCCCTGGGATACTTCTATACGTCTCTTTGATTGACAGCTCCGCTCCTGTCTGCAGCCGTGGCAACCAAGCATCCGGCAGCGTCTCAAGGCTGTGCACAAATCGCTTTGGTGACAATTATATTTCATCACTGCACCTTTTGTTATTCTAATGTCCTGCTCGCCCGCTCAGTATTGCATTTTGGTTTGGGATTTGTCCGCTGTGGCCTGTCACTCCTGTCAGGTTGTAGACGGTTTATGTCCCTTAGAGAATTCTCTTATGAACATCTCCAAGTGAGGAAATGCAGGTTTTTGTGACTGCATTTTCTAAAGTGGACCTATCATCCAAAAAATCTACTATTTAGAGCTTTGAATCATGTTATAGTTGTTTCCCTTCTGATTTATCCTCTGAAGTTGTATTTAGAGTGATTCATGCACGTTTGAGTAATCTTTATTCTCCTGTATTCAAACATCATTTTTTGCACACGCCCACTGCTCTGTGCTTGCTTCGTTCTCCAAGTTCATTTTCTTTATCAGTCATACGCATAGGATTCTGCAGCGTCACACAACCATTTTGGTACAAATGGAAAAAAATTTGCTGCTCATCAAGAGTGCAGCTATCCATAGAAAGGTCTGACAGCTTTATGGGGACGTCAACACCCATTGGGCACCGCCATTTTCTAACACCTTAGCCAGCAAACTTGTTTCTTTTATTAAGTCGCTTTAGATCAGGGGTGTCAAACATATTTTCACCGGGGCCCACATTAGCAAAATAGCTGCCTTCAAAATGCCGGATGTAAAATAAATCTAACTATTTTTTTTAACTTGTTAATTAACTGTTTCTGTATTTATTAATTGTTCAAGTTACAAATATTGCATATGCATTAGCCTAGATGTAAAAATGTGGATGTGTAACTGCTGATCTCCTGAAAAAATTACATTTTAAGACCATCATACCTTTCAGTTTACCCTGTCAAGGAAATAATTAATATTATATTATAATTTAATAATTAATAAAGGAAACTCCCGCACACTGTCTCACTCTAAATGCAATTTTATTCCACACAACATTTCGGTCGCTCTGATCTTCCTCAGGTATGAGGACAGCCCCTTCCACTCCCCTTATATAAAGTTAATTAAAGTTAGAGTTAAAATGCATGGATAATATCTAGAAAAATATAATGATCATTATCGATCAGAAAAAATAGCAGATATATACTATTTTTTTTTTTTTTTTTAGATTTTTCTAAAAAACAACATAAATGACATAACTGACACCCCCAACAAGTTCCATTACATCTCCCTCATAACTCAGAGGGAGGGCAAAAAACAGTTCTCTACATATCCACATCATAACATTACATTAAGCAACAGTTCATAATTTAAGCCCTTTGGACTAAGAGTTTGTAGGGTAAAGATCCCCTATAGTTTATTTAACCAATAATAGTGACACATATATTCACAATCAGACCCCCCAAACACCTTACTTTTGTCATTTATGTTGTTTTTTAGAAAAATCTAAAAATTGTAGTATATATCTGCTATTTTTTCTGATCGATAATAATCGTTATATTTTTCTGGTAATTATCCATGCATTTTAACTCACAAAAAACGTTTGTATAGTGAATTATGCACAATCTTGCGGGTGTTTTTGGGGAGCGGAAGGGGGCCGTCCTCATACCTGAGGAAGGTCAGAGTGACCGAAACGTTGTGTGGAATAAAATTGCATTTAGAGTGAGACAGTGTGCGGGAGTTTCCTTTATTCTTCAGACAAGTGCTTCACCTCCCACACACCTGTCGCCCAGTCAGGTGTGCAGAGTTTATACAGAAACAATAAAATATATGAATAAATAAACGCATACAATATCAACTATATCACAGCTATTTGTGTTGTTTGCAGGAGGTTGCATCAGTCCTTTGCGGCAGGCTTGTGTCAGGGCCATGCCCCGGGGGCGAAAATGTTTAATCAGAGACCACTGAACCTTGATTCATCCTCCATCCAAACTGCTTCTGTCTGACTTCAAGACAATGGTGTGTGACAATAGACTGGAACACTGTTTTTATAGCTAACGTGAAAACGTATTGTAACTGAGTTAGTTACAATAGAGGGTAGTGTGGGAGAGTAGTAGTAGTTACTAGGGCCTGACTGTTATATTGACTGGCCAATATTATCATTATCGGCTGAGATGGGCACTTGAAGAAATATTAGCTATCGGCAAAAATTTTACCAAAATGAACCAATAGGCCCCGTGGGCATGTTATACATCATTATAAAGCTTAGACCAGGGGTCGGCAACCCGCGGCTCCGGAGCCACATGCGCCTCTTTCAGCCTTATACTGCGGCTCTGCGTGGCTTGGGAAAATACATTTTAAGTAATTAATTGAAGTGTATTTTATTTGTGTTAGCTCTTTTTTATTGCAGTTTAAATTAGAAGAATATTATGATCTTAAAATAAAATTATATTTTCTTATTTTTCGTTGCTCAAAATAAGCTTCACACTCGCGGAACAATGTTCAAAACAAACACCGCTCACGTCTCACGTCTCACAGACACAGACACAGACACTGACACAGCTCACAGTCCTGCGTAAAGAGCCCTGATTTTCAGACGCTGTGTGCACAGGGGTCAGGAGCAACTTTCGCCCGTCCCTAATGACACACTAATAAGCTCGTCCGTAGATGTATCATGAAAATCCTGCTGGAAATCGCCACAGAAATCTATTTGATGTAGTAGCAAGTATATTATCTGCTCTTGTCTCCGCGGTGACGTTTCACGTATAACACATCAGACACGACGCACAAAAGTAGAGCCACAAGCGAGTGAAAATGAGCCAAAACAAAAGTCTTTGGAGAGCTTTTTAACAAAGGGGAAAAGAACAACTGAGGAGCCAGAAGAGGAGACTACGACCTCCAAGAAAAAGAAAGATAAATTTAACAGACAATACCTACTTAAAATCTGGGTTTGTCGCTGCAGGTGACTCACGCGCAGAGTCCGCTCTGCGTAACATGCGGGAAAAGCAAATAAGGCAATGAAACCTTCAAAACTGCTTTGGCACATGGAGAATAAGCACCTGGGATTAAACGATACGCCTTTGGAGTTTTTGTTTGAAAGAAACTGCGGAGCAGAGTAGACATAATCACATAATCAGCGCAGACCTCACACTGATGCAGCGGTTTGGTGAGTTGTATTTTTTTATGCACTTAAGTTGTTTTTTGCCATATTTATCTGCCACGTGTAGAAGGCTTGTCCATGAAAATAAAACCTAAAACATTATTATTATTATTATTATTATACACAGTGTTATCTTCATTTTAGATGTCAAAAAGTATTTGCGGCTCCCAGTGTTTTATTTTACGTGGAAAGTGGGTCCAAATGGCTCTTTGCGTGTTACAGGTTGCTGACCCCTGGCTTAGACTCTATATTACAGTCATTTAATACAATTTGCAGACAGATAAATGTCCTAACGTGTGAAACCGCATCAATATTTATCTGTGAAGTAGTTTGTGTGTGTCTGTGATACCGTATTGCACCTGAAAGCAGCATGAACAAAAATACACTCAAGGTAGGATTTGAAACACTAACAACTACACTAGGCTCAGGAGCTCATAAAAATCGATTCAGCATATGACTTCTTTAAGGCAAGGCAAAGTAAGTTTAATTGTATAGCACAATTTGTACAAAAAGTAATTGAAAGTGCTTTACAAAATAAGAAAGACATTAAAATCACAATCCAACAAATCAAAACATAAATTATCATCATAAAATGAACATTAAAACAGAAGAGTGCAGAATAAAAACTTAGCAGTCACTTGTACAGCTAAACAGAACTGTTTTGAGCCTGGATTTAAACATTGTCAAAGTAGAGGCCTGTCTCATATCTTCAGGAAGACTGTTCCAGGTTTTAGCTGCATAAAACTGAAACTTTGATTTCGCGTGTTTAGTCCTGACTCTGGGCACCAGCAGGAGGCCAGTCCCTGAAGTCCTCAGAGTGTGTGATGGTTCATATGGCACTAACACGAACAGTACTAACACAACTGTATGAAACTTACCCCATACACACACATAAAGACACTATGGACTGTCAGCTGACCTGGACACATCTCACAGTGGTGCTAGCTTCTTTCTACTCCTCTGAAATGAAACCCCCCATAAGAGTGCGTGCCTCTACATTTATGTGCTTGGAATATATTTGCGTTTGTGCGGGCAGACAGAGGAGCATGGCCCGGCTCCAGGACTCCATTTGGCAGCCTCCCTGAATAAGAACTGCATATTAACGCACCAAAGCTAATTATTTATAGCGATGCGGAGCGCTTGAGGAGATACAGCTAATGAGAAACTGCGGAGTAAATAACAGCCACACCAGACTCCACGTTTAAATCTGAGCATATATGTAGTTCGACCACAGCCAGTGTGTATATCACTGCGTGGAGATGGGATGTGAGTTGTGTGTTTGCAAGTCGGTGGAATAAACTTATGAGGATGCAACCCATCAGTCTAAGAAAGTATTCCAAACTAATTTTCTAGGAAGATATGTGTCCCCTGCATTTGATCTGTGGTTAAATTTGCAGTACCTGAATCTTATAGTGTAAAAAATGTGAAAAACAGAACTAGTTCATGGTTTGCAATGGTCCGAAGTCATTCTTTACTTTTTTTTTTTTTTTAAACAATGTCAAATCTATGTAAAATAGAACACTCTATCCTAATTCATTAAAAGCACTCTGACACAGTTTTAGAGAAAATTAAATCTTTCAAAATAAATAAATAAAAGATTTTGATAAGTTAAACCCTGACCTTTGGATAAAAATGAATAGTGTCCTAAGTGTTGCAAATGTCCATAGTTCACAGCACCCAGTTTAACTTACCCAAGTTCAACTTAACACAAAGTCCCCCTTCTTTTTTTTTTTTTTTTTTTTTTAAATAAATTGAGTTATATTACTTTTTAGAAAGAATCGTAGGTACACAGTTAATATTTCATTGTTTGCAAATTGACTTGCTAATTTGCTAACAAATAAAATGTTTTTTTTTTTTTTTGCAATGCTTATTTCCCTGAAACTGCCAGATTTTGCTGTCACGGCTGAAAACAACTAACATGCTAACATGCACTTCCTGACTATCAGACAGCAAAACACTTTATAATTAGATGCAGACAGTACACAGCAGACTTATTTTTTACCTCAAGAGCTGCTTATGCATTGGTCTAACAGGTATCCACACTCCAAACTCTGCCGCCTGCAGCCAGGTATTTGTAATCAGATTACAAACACCTGGCTGTAATCAGGGCAGTCATGTGTGATGTTACCAACTACAAATAGTTGCTGTGGCCACTAGAAGCAGCACTCACGTTTTTGACTATAAAACTACAAATATACAAATATAATAAAATGACTAGGAACTAATAGATAATGGATTTAGTGTTTAGTTCCACTTGAAGTCTCCAGCTTATTTGTATTGAGTTATATAGCCAATTTTCACTATTAAAAATACATAAAACCTGTTGCTTACAGCTCCGCAGTTTGAACAGTCAATTGAGCTGTTTCTGTTATTATACTGTTTTAGATGAATATTACTGTGTGCAATGAATGTGATTTCAGTCTGTCTTTCTTGTTCTGTAAAACATTTTGAATTAGTCTGTGTACAAATTGTAAATACATGCCTTTTCTAAATACATTATTTATTTATCTAAACTTCAGAAAGAGCTCTGTTGCTAGGATGTTACAACATACTGTTTTGCAGATTCAGTCCGATGTCTTCAGATTGAGATGGTTTGGACAGAGAAGAGACAGTTGATATATGAGTAGGCGGAAGTTAAAACTGCCAGGTGCTGTCAAGAGCAAGGATATATGCGATTCATTGAAAGAGGACTTGAAGTTACTTTAACAGAAAACATTGCAGGGTTAGCTCGGCGATGGATGAAAATAAAGTCATTCCAGGAAACTTATGTATGTTTTATTTATAATGCACTTTCTTGGAAATACTGTTTTGACTTTGGTCGGTTGAAGTTTCTATGCGAGTCTGATGAAAGTGCATAAGGCCAATGCTAATGCCACAAATATTTAGCCTCAGCAGACTTGGTGCCGACAGCCGTTGACACTAGCATTAGCGTTGCTGTATAGACTCTGTCAGTGTTTTAACAAGCTTAACACGGACTTCCATCACAGGCACACAGCAATGTAAACTGCTCTCATCAGCTTTTGACTGGAACTCTGTGCTGGACAAGTGCACAGCAGCCGTATGCACTTTGTTGACAGAATTGGAGAGCTCAGTGCACAGTAAACAGTGCGGCTGATACCACTACAACCAGCCCTGCACAACACATTCACCTTAGAAATGGACTTTTCAAAGCCTGAGATCTGGAGATGAGTCCCGAGACTACAAATACAAATAATACTGGTTATGTGAGCAAGATCTGGGGTGTCAGTGGCTCAGTGGTTAGTGCAGTGTTCCCCCAACCCGAGGGTCATGGGGTCAATTACCGACTGGACCAAGTTCCGTCTTTGTGTCCTTAAGCAATACACTTCACCCACATTGCCCTGTATGAAAGTGATGTGTGTGTGAATGATTGGTGGTGGTCGTAGTGACCGATGGCATAGATTGGCAGCCTTGCTTCTGTCAGTCTGCCCCAGGGCAGCTGTGGCTACAGTAGTATCTTACCATAATACCATCAGTATGTAGTGAATGAATAATGACTACAGTGTAGTGCTCGGAGAGGCAAGCCTGTAAAGCACGTTCCAAGTATATGTTTTTGACAACATGTTTTAAACTGCTAATTTCCCTACACATGCAAAGTACAACAGAAACAACACAATGCACATTTCAAATTAGGACACTTTTAGAAAAGTGTTGGGGATTAAATGGATAATATTTGAAGTGCTAATACGTACACAAATTAAAATTAGCTTTATCACCTTTAATAACATGCAATAGTGAATTGAGGCAACACTAAGGCAACAACTGATTACTGAAATTGTTTATAAAGAGTAAACTAATGAAAAAGTAGGGACATGTTGATAAAGGTGCATCCTGGTGGAGATCTGCAACCAGACTCTCTTGAGTTAGCAAAAGAAAATTCAATCCAAAATATGGACCCTATCTGGATGACTGAGGGATTACACAGACAATACTGGTTATGATTAGAGATAGATTGTTATATTAATTGGCCAATACATCAGGTTAATATTTGCACTTTTTAGTGTATCGGCTATTGGCCTTCTGATATTTTGCTAGGCCCAATCAGCTGCATAAAGCTTTATTTGAACACTTAAATCTATAAAGCAAAAAGGTAACTACACTGCTCACTTATGTAGTTTGTAATAAAACAAGGTTGTGGATAGGTTTGTAGTAAATTCAAATTATTAAAAAAATAAAATAAAAAAATAAATAAAAATTCATATCAGCCCAAAAATATCTGCAGACCTTATTGGCCATTGTTTTCTCTGGATTCCGAACAATCGGTATCGGCATAGGCCATAAAGACAAACAAACAAAAAAAAACCCCAAAACAAAACACATTTGACAGCACAGAACTGCACTTTTGGGGAAATACAATGTTAAGATGTTGTAACTACCATGTTACAATGTTCCCTCATCAAAAACATGACCGAAGAGGTTTTAGATGGCATCCATGCATGTTTGATTATTTTAGCGATCTCTCCTCTCCCCTATTTGAACCCTATTTGAAGATTCTGTACAACACTCAGCCTACAAGCCTATGTCATCTGTACTCCCAGATGACAGTTCTCCATAAATATACAAAAGCATGATACAAAACTGTGCACAGCAACTTGACAAACCTGATGTGATGTGAAGTAGTTTGATTATCGTGATGCACACCAATTATAATGTGATAGCTGGAGGGGAAATGGCTTACAAAACATTTTAATGCGTTGTTTTTGACAAATTTAGCATTTTCAAAACAATACAATAAGCAGAATATTCGTTATTTTGGAAAAGTACAGTTTCTCTCTGTTTATTAATATGGTCAAACTATACCAAAGATGCAATATTAGAATAAACACATATAACTGAATAAATACTAGATAGTCCAGGCAAAGCAATACAATGTTCATGAAGAGAACCAGAAATGTTACACAGTACACCTTTAAATAGCTACAATGAGTTTCCCCTTCCAGAGTCCTGACAGTTTGCAATTGAATCATGTCAGATAAAGAGTCACTGTCAATGTCAAAAGTATTTATAAAGCACATTTAAAACAACCTCAGGTGACAAAGGGCTGTACAGGTAAGTCCATACAAGAGAATGCAATACTAAAATACACAAAAATACAGTACAATATTAAAGTAAAAAAATAAAATAATAAAAAATAAATAAATACTAGACCACATGACCTTGTCTACACTGAATTAAAAACAAATCACATGATCACAGGGCACCAGCCACACATCCACACAGGGTGGGGACTGCTGCTGCTGTTTCCTCAAAATAAGTCTGAACAGGACACAGTTACATTTTGAGAAGCAAGAAATATCCAATAAATTGCAGTCACGACTAAGATATCACAATTATAGATGGCAGGAATTCATATAGAGTTGTTAAGTGAAGATGTCACATCCAGGTCCAACCAAAAACTTCAGCAAAAGCAAAAAAGTATGTTTTTACTTTAGTTTTAAACTTCTCTGCAACTGACCGGAGCAAGACAGGCTGTTCCACAGTTTAGGGGCCGCCACTGAAAAGGCTCCGTCTCCTCTGGAAACAAGCCTGGACTTGGGAAAAACCAGGAGGAACTGATCTACAGATCTGTGGGCTCTGGGAGGAGAGCAAGATAGGGTACGTTGGTGGCAATGAGCGCCACCATTTAAAAACTATTTAAAATGTATCTTAAACATAACTGGGAGCCAGTGCAAAGAGAAGAGAATAGGCATAATGTGTCCCAATTTTCTTGTGCCTGCCAATAGACGCTGGAGAGTTTTGTACCAGTTGCAATAGACCAACCGTGATGTGATAAAAGAATGGATGGCTTTTTCATTTTTTGTGAGATACTTTTTAATTTTGGCAAGAAGCCTGAGTTGGAAGTAGCTTGCTTTTACAACAGTTTTATATCAATTTAAAATGAGTCAAAATCACACCAACATTTTTAACGCAAGGGCTGCAATATGATGCAAGTAGCACAACAGCACCAGAATAGCAATAGACGAGAGCGTGTCTGTATGCATTGCCTTCTCATATAGATAAGACAGTACCTCTCACAGCCCTTCACGGCTCAGTTCAAATGATTCCTTACTTTTTCTTTGCTCTGTCTCTTTATGTAGCCTATTCTTCTTGTTCACCTCTTAGTCTCTTTCATCTAATTTACTTTTTCCAATGCATTATGCTAAATTATGGTAATCCAATTCAATAGAAGTAAGCAGTAAACCCCTGTGGTCAGTTTTATATTCACATCCAGAGACTGGCTCCATGTTCTGCAGAGATGTATCCCAGCCAAGCAGCCTGCAGGGTTGGTACTATAGGAGCCGCTCAGAACCCTCTAAAATACCAAATGATAAGACTCTACTAAAAATGCAATTATAAAGTTCCTCTTTGTTGTACTTTTTTAAGACTGGGGTGACCAGATTTTCAAAATTCAAAACTAAGACATACCCGGGTTGGGATGGTTGGTATAAATAAAATAGTGAATAATATAGTGATAATCTGAGGGACCTCTGTTGGTGCATTTTTTAATATATATTTTTTGCCTTATATCATTTTCAAGCACTGTGCATTTTAGTGAAACAAATAATAATACTGTTTGCGGGGCTCTGATTTGTCAAAAACGGGGACACCTGGGACATTTCTTGAATAAAACTGGGACAAATCAATGTCCATATAGTAAATCCATATTTAAAGATTAGGTGGTGGACAGTAGGTTACAGAAGAAAGCCTAACTGTTTGAGTCTGAAAGCTAATATTAAACCTTAAAACTCTGGACAGTGCTGCAATGTGGTTCTGAATATACAAGGGGAAACAGGCATGGGCTCTAGGTATAGGACTACTGCCTGCACAAATGTAAGATATGTTTACGAAAAATATTAACATTTTTTTTTCTACCACGTCCTTAAATAATTGTTAATTTATCATGTTATTGCCCTACTATTAAAAGCATTTGGCAAAAGATGCTGATTGGAGGGCCTCTGAGCTGTGGGTGCAGCAGTGGACAGTGGGCTGTAGGGATTCTAACACAGAAGGGCCCCGAATTCCTAATTAAATCAATAAATGTATGTATATATATATATATATATATATATATATATATATATATATATATATATATATATATATATATATATATATATATATTACATTACAACGCTATAATAAACCAGAGCATACCAAGCATGATGCCAAGCAACTTGCTATGCCAAGCAAGTTCCTTAAGATTTAGTTCATGGTAATGGGACATTCCATGTGTGCCATCGGCTGATACATGCCTGGCAGTCTCTGTGATTAAGAAGCGGGAAGGCAAGGGAGAATGATGAACAATGCATTTTGTTTTTAATAATTGTTAGGTCAAATAGGATTTGACAACATTATATTGACCTGCTATACCATTCCTTACTTTGATTAAAAGATGGTGAATCAAGATCTTACTACATGGCCTGCACTGTGTACCTTTCGGCTATGAGAAAGTCCTAGTTTTTTTAAGTTTAGCTTTGTTTAGTAATTTTCCTAGTGGGAAATCAACATATTTGAGAGGTAAGACTTAAAACCTCAGAGGGCCCCCTATCCAGGTTCACCTAGAGCTCCAATTTTGCTAACTCTGTCACTGCTAAAACAACACAGGCTTCACAAACTTTTATTTGGATATCTGAACTCATCTGTAGTGTAGCACAGTGCTGACTGTAGACCATAGAAGGAGACCACTGCAGGGTGGTCTAAGGCACATTTATGGACATTCTAATCAAAGACAGTTGTTGGCAGAACTTGTCTCTTAAAAACAGATATTTCTGGACAGGTTTGATCCATCCACTTTTTGCTTTCATGCAAGTAACTCTCCATTTAGAAAATTATAAAACTATTATTTCTCTTGTGTGGCAGTCTGAACTTTCACAATCTAAACTCGTTCCTGCTCTGCACCAGCCCGGCGGCGGGCCTCCTCCTGGGGTGTGTTTTGGGCTGACAGGGCAGAGGTGTGGAGAGTGTAGAGAGACTAATAGCTTGCGTCTGGGACATTTTCTCCTGTCTGTGTCTGACAGTGGACTCAGTTTAAACGGTGGAAGTAGCACATGGACACAGAGCACATCATGACAGGGAACCCCCACCACATCCACACAGAGCACATGATAACAGGGCACCACCACCACATCCACACAGAGCACATGATAAGAATAGACTGTTTATATAAATGGACATACCTAACCTGCTCGCCACTGAATTCTTCCAAATAAGAAGTGAGCATGGGTGCGCTTCCAGCTCCACTGACTCTGGGTCACTTTCTATTGAAAAAACATTGCCCCTCTCTCTGTAACTGCTGCTGCCAGGTTCATGATTTTATTTATTTATTTCACTATTTTGTTTATAAATCAAAATATGAACAATAATAACAGACAAATCAGGCGCCTTCTTTCCCCAAGAGTGCTCTTGTTAGCTTTAACAACAGTCTTGGTTACCTGCTCCCAGCAAAACCAGCAGTGTGAGTGGGAAGGACATTCAGCCTTTAACTGACTTGTTCCAAACTGGCTCTTTGTTTGCTCTGATACTTGTGTTTGGAATCCCAAATATGGAACTCAGATCCAAATTCACACTCCCTTAGTCCACTTTTTTTTTTTATAGAGTCTATGATTCTAACAGCCACCACCACATCCACACAGAGTGCATGATCACAGGGAACCAGCCATATATCCACACAGGCTGGGGACTTTTCCTGCCAGATACTATATTCTGTAGATATGTTTCCTGAAAGTAAGTCTGAACAGGTTAAATAAATTGCTGTCACGACTAAGATATCACCATTTCAGATTGCCTACAGGGGCCTATATAGAGTTGTTAAGTGATGATGCTTCCGAGTCCAACCAGAAACAGCTGATTTCAAGCTCTGGTTTTGTTCTTTATTTATCAAATAAGAGACAATTACCTTTCAAAAGTGTATGTTTCACCATGAATTGTATCATGTGTAAATAATAATCTAGCATAACTTCTTGTCTCAACTTCACTTGTACACTTACAGCTTACTCACAGTTATAACCATAGATCCATGCTTATGACGCTTTAAAAGACTGTAATCTTTCTGAGATGTGTTGTCACTAACAAAAGAAAAGTCCATAATTTCATCAATAAGTCTGTGTTTTTGAAGGAAAAATGCACCAATTGATTAATTTCTAATTTGTCAGGGATGGGAGCAGAAATGGCCATATTAAACTTATGATTTTTAACTAAAAGAATCACACCTTTGGAACTGTACAATGCAACCACTTTAAAACGTATGTTAACAGAGCAGATGTTAATGTTTGTGTCAGTTATTGTTTTATGTGGATAGGGCCAGTAATTACGAAGATATTAACCATAAACCAGGTCAACATATCTGAAATCTGCCAGTTAAACAGCAAAATCCAACATAGAATTTGGAGCCGCCCTTCATTATAGGCAGTTGAAAATGAGATATCACATGAACCCCAAATTTATGTTGTAACTTCATATTATACACTCGCCTCCTCTGTCATATTTTGGTACATCATTTGGACAGAGATGCCACTGGTTGAAGAATGAATGAAAAGAAGAAAACTAATTTCACATTTAAGTCTATAAACACAAATAAAGATAGCAGATCAATATTGTGATTTAAAATGTCCAAAATACAACATAATGATCCATGGGTGT